>NC_065547.1:31310107-31615072 GCF_022605725.1 Anthonomus grandis grandis | reverse complement strand
AGAGGAACTTTTAAATGAACTTATAAGTGTAGAACCATTTTATGACGATATCATCGATACATTTGCAGCTTTAAAAGACCGAAGAATAGACCTTATCTTTAAAAAGTAAATAAATACTGCCTCGGATGTAACAATAAGCGTGGGTAAGTGTCTCTCTAATATTAATTTTTTATTATGTGTTTTAAAATTTTGTTTTTGCTGCTTTTGGTATATTTTGGGTTTTGCGCTTCACCTCTTCCTAAAGTCACGAGCCGCCACTGTCGCACAACCACTAAATAAATTAACAAAAAAGGGTGTAGGTTTTAAATGGACTAGAGAATGTAATGAGTCATTTGAAAAGTTAAAAACCATGCTCGTGCAACTACCACTGCTACAGTACCCTGATTTTTGCCCGGAAAACGAATTTATTTTTAGAACGGATGCTAGTGAAGTGGCTTTAGGATGTGTGTTATCAAATTCGAATGATAGACCAGTAGCATATGCTTCTATACTACATTCATCGAGCAGCGGCCAAGCACCCAAACAAGCTCGTTCGCGTGATCAGCGGCGTCAAAACACGTGCTCCACTTGCTATTGGTCAGATGGCCCATGTGATATCCGGGCCGTTTGATGTCGCTTTTTTACAGAGTTGGGTTGCATTTCCCAGTTTATTTTGATAGCATCAGATGTGTATTGATTGTTATTGAAGGCGTTTTTAGTATAATTTGTTATTTTGTAATAACACAACGTTGTTGTTTTATTATGTTTGATGTCGTTGGTTGTTATTGTTAAAGTTAGTTGTTGGTGTTAAATTATTAACAATAATAAAATGTTGAGGACGGATACCGGAGACGAAGTATGTGGAAATATTAATTTAAGCCCTCCAAAAAAGAGAGTGAAAAAAGGACATTTTGATAAACAATAGAATTAATTTTGAACACATACAAAATAGAAATATTGGAAGATCCTACTATGGCTTTAGGTGATATTGCCAATAATGTTGCAAGTCGGACAGGAGTTGGAAGTAGAAGTGTTCGGCGAATAGTGGCCGAATATAAGAAAACTGGTGGGGTTTCAGAGCCTAAATAGTTTGCAAACCGAACGACCACGTTTGATATGTTGCTCGATATCAAAAAGAACGCTATTCGTAGAGAAGTTCATGAGTTTTTTTTCAAGAATGAACTTCCAACTATAGAAAAGTGTTAAGGGTTGTTAATGAAGACAATAATTTGCCTAATTTAAAAAAAAATACTTTTTACAAAATATTGAAGAAGTTAAACTTCAAATATGGAAAACGTGAAAGAAATAGTTTTCTCATGAACCGAAACGATATTTAGTATTGGAGAAGGGAATACTTAACAAAAATTAAAACATTCCGGCAAAAAAATAACAAAATATATTATTTGGATGAAATGTGGATCAACGCTCGGCACACTAAATCTAAAGTTTGGATGGATAAATCCATTACTTCCTCGCGTCAAGCAGTCAACAGAAGGACTATCTACAGGGTTAAAACATCCCTCAGATAAAATAATGTAATTGTGATATAATAATAATGATATAAATGTGAAAAGTGCTTGTTTAAGGCACGCGGACGGCGGAACGAGAGAAGCGATTTTTAACGCACTTCTCACAAATATATTATACAACATTTTTTTTACGAACAAACATACGTATGTTTATTTATCTAAATTTGCCAAATTGATGTAGGATGGTTGGTTAATTAACTTTTTACATGGCGTGTAAAAAAAACTTCCTTACCAATGCATTAAAGTAAAGCTTTTTGCACTGAAAGAGGTACTTTTTTTAATATTTTAAAAAATTAAAAAAAAACTAAAATTTTTTTTATTAAAAGACATTAATTAAAGTTAAATTTATTTTCTTTTCGAAAAGGGTTATTTACACTTCGCTATTTGAGTATGCGTTAATTTAAATGTGTACAGAGTATTACAAACAAAACGAAACCTTGGTCTTCTGGAACACTGGGTGGAACTGAAAAAAAATGTTTTTCCGCAGATAAAAAAAAATCAACTTCTTTGAGCATTTATTTTAAAAAATAAAAAAAAAGGGTTCCAAAAAGCTGACGTTGCGTTTTTGCTATAATACCCTGTATATTTAAAGAAGACTTCTTAGATTTACTTCAATAATATATCTGTCGCATCACTTCAAGTGTCAATTTAATTTATTAAAATATTTCAATACTTTTTTGTTTCATTTTTTTGTTGTTCTTTAATGACACATTTGTTATACTTAGCATATTTTTTATACATAGATACTCAGACTGGTAAATATTTTTTTTTAGGAAAGGGACAAAGGCTAATCATCTGTCATATTGGTAGTAAGGACGAGTTTGTTCCTGATGGACTTTGGGCATTTCAGTCAAAAAAAAGTGGCGACTATCATGAGGAAATGGATGGTCCTTCCTTTGAAAAATGGTTTGAGGGAATACTTTCCAAGCGTGAAGACAATGCAGTTATTATATTAGATAATGCCTCTTACCATTCACGAAAGATGGAAAAAGTACCAACGACAGCTTCAAAAAAAGCTGATATTCAGGATTGGCTTCAACAAAAAAACATTGAATATTATGACAATATGATAAAAGCCCAACTTTTAAAACTCGTCAACAGTAATATGAGTAAATTCAATTGTTATACTCGTATTGTTGATGAAGTGGCCAAGATGCATCACAAGACAGTTCTTCGACTTCCGCCATACTACTGTGAATAAAATCCAATACAACTTATCTGGGCCAATATTAAGGGAAACGTACAGAAAAAAATACGACATATAAGTTTGCAGATGTTCAGATGCTATTTCATGAGGCCGTAGCACGAATCACTTCCGAAAATTGGAAAAAATGTATCGAACATCAGTAAAAAAAGTCTTTCTTTACATATCTATTTCATAAATACCTATTGTAAAAAAATATGTAATTATGCAAAAATTCATATATAAAATTCACCTTTATTTATGATTGAAACTATTATTTTATGATAATACCTCAATACTTCGTAAGTGGCACCTTTTTTACTATATGCTATAACTTCATTACTCTTGGTCAACCAGTCTACTGAAAGTTGTTTTTAGTCAAAAACTGCCTAGGTAATTAAGAAAATTAAAAAAATCATAACATATTTTTCATATATCATAAAAATATTCTCTTAACTTAATTCTTAAGATGTGGCTGATTGCTGGCCTGGTAATCGTTTTTCAAGACTTTAAGGCCAGCAAATACCTCGAAAAACAAAAAAAAATCTTAATTAAAAAAAATGTATTACTTAATTCTGAATTTAAAAAAAAAAACATATATTAATTTCAAAATCATATAAAAAATTGAGCTAATTACCAAGTACTAAAATAATTAAATTTAATTTATGGTTTTCATTTTCAATTAAATTAATATTTTAATTTAAATTCAAATATGCCTGCCTGCGGAGTACGGCCCTGGCCACCTGACGATGTCCCGTTGATCACGCGTTGGCATCGTGCATCGTGCGTGCATTTGTTTATCTCAGTGGCCGCTGCTCCATGAATATACTTTAGAGCCCTAAAATAAGGCTGAGAAAAATTACGCGACTATATAAAAGAGTTATTGGCCATTGTATGGGCCGTCAAGCACTTTAGACCATATTTATTTGCCCAAAAGTTTACAATTTTATCTGACCATAAACCATCAATTTAC
Organism: Anthonomus grandis grandis; assembly: GCF_022605725.1. NCBI lineage: Eukaryota > Metazoa > Arthropoda > Insecta > Coleoptera > Curculionidae > Anthonomus > Anthonomus grandis. The sequence continues at coordinate 31,611,408 of NC_065547.1, read as the reverse complement.
TTGTTTACTATGGTTAACCCATCAGGTAGGCTAACAAAATTTAGATTAGTATTAGAAGAGTATGATTTTACAGTGAAGTACGTCAGAGGAACAGATAATGTTACTGCTGACGCGCTTTCGCGCATAATATTAAAGTCAGCCGAGCTTAAAGAAATGAGTAATAAAGTACATGAAAAAATATATGTAATGACAAGAGCACAGTCAAAAAATGTAGGAAATCTTGATTTAAAAGACAATATTTCTTCGGACAATAGGCTTGATCACCCTGTTGTACTAGAAATATTAAAACCCCCAAAATACTCAATAGAGTTAAAATTGGTACCAAAAACAAAATTGACGAAATTAAAAAATACTTGGCCAGGTATAAAATCAAAAAATAGTTTTAATAAATACGAAAATATATTTTATGATAAAAGTTTGCAAACAATTTTTATTAACCAAGATTATCGAACAATGTCTGACTTAGGTGAGTCATTGGTTAATCTGGATAAATGTGTACACAAAATAATATTGAGACTTTAATTTTATTAAAAAACGCAAACAATTTTAAAATGTTAAATGATTTAAAGAAAATTAAAAATGTTTTAAGTAATATTTCTATAAAAATTCACAGATCTTGCAACTCGCGCAAGTATCATGGGCGTATTGAAAATAACCAAATCAATTTATGACCTCCGATAAGATTACTCCTAGATACAACCTGACAAACTTCGGTTTGCGTGTGACTTCGGAAAAATATGATTTGTCGAGGTCATCAAAATAGGTATTTGTTTGAGAGATGATTTCGTCGTTGGAGTCAAATCTCTTTCCGCCGAGCCATTACTTTAAGTTTGGGAATAGGAAATAGTCACTCCCCCAGTGACTATTTCCTATATCTGGAGAATAGGGCGGATGAGGAAGTAATTCGTAACCTAATTCATGGATTTTTGCCATGGAAACTGCACATGTGTGGACCCTTGCATTGTCCTGGTGGAAGGAACTTTTTTTTGGCCAAATGTGGTCTTTTTTCTTTCAGTTCCTCATTGAATCTATCCAATAATTTGATATAATATTCTCCATTGATTGTTTTCCCCTTTTGAAGATAGTCAATGTGGATTATACCGCGTGCATCCCAAAAAACGGTCGCCATGACTTTATTGGCTGACAAACCCACCCACCTTTGCCTTCTTGGGCGCCGATTCACCCCGAGAAATCCACTGTTTTTACTACTGTTTGGTCTCCGGCGTGTTGTGGTGGATCCACGTTTCGTCCACGGTGACGAAACGATGCAAAAATTCGTCCATATTGCGGTCGAATAACTCCAAACACTCCTGGGAAATTGTCACACGGTTGCGTTTTGTGGTCGATTGTGAGAAAACGCGGCACCCATCTTGCGGAAAGCTTTCTCATACTTAAATGATCATTCAAAATTGAAACTACTAAACCATGTGAGATGCCTATGGCTTCCACAATCTCTCTCACTTTCAATCTCCGATCGGCTAAAACCATATCGTGAATTTTATCGATTGTTTTGGATGTAGAGACGAGAAGGCGGAATTAGTCCTACTCAGATTTTGTCCTACGGTCGATCGGAATGGTTCGTCTTTTCCTCGAAAATCCTGGGTTTGTATTTCGATATAGAAGCAAGGATAGGAGGTATTTATATTTGACAACGCCGTATTTACGAATTTTGGCAGCTAAATAGCGACCGATGCGATGGATTGTCTGTGTCGCAACTGTTAATAGCTAGATGGGGCACGCGGGCGGCAGCTGTATTATTAAGTTATATGGAAATATGGGGTATTCTGTATAGTGTATATGTTACGATCAATGATGAAAATTCGCACATTAACGATAATGGCCGGGCAATAACGTAACGATCCAAGTAAAATAGGCAATATATGAGGTAAATCGAAGTTTTATGACCAATATTCTCTATTTTCTTAAAATATTCAAAACCTAACCCAACCTTGGGCCAACCCAAGTCACCAGGACGTTGTGTAGCCAATTAATTTTAATAATGCTTAAATTGATGTCCAGTCGGTATCATTTGATTAGACAAAGTTAGGGCGAGTTAGGTTGGCCCAAGGTTGCATCAGGTTTCGTATATTTAAAAAAAAATAGAGCATATTGAAGAAAACCACCTATTTTTAAATTATATGCGTAGTATTTTATATTCGTTTGGATTTGGGATTCAGCATGTCGCGTCGCCTTTTGTCGAAAATCTTTTTTAATTTTTTTGATTGTATAACGACAGCCCTATTCATGCGCCGAGGGTTGTTTGTGTTAGCATTTCTGGGCGTTGCTTTCCGGAGATGTTTTTCGGTCGCGCGACTAGGGAACGGCAGAAAGTAAAACTCAGCCATCGAGGGTACTACTTTAAAAAATTATCGAATCGTATTTAATTTGTGTTGAAGTGGTTTTCTGAAGATTTTCTACAGGTTAGTAAATTTAAAACTTATTAGTTTATTTTTTTTATTGGCAATGTGTAAATATATTTTTATTAATGTTTATAAATTTAATATTTTGCGTGAATAGAAGGAAATAACTTATGCATGTATTTATCTAAAATTGTTTCATGCTGAAGAGAAAATTAATATTTAAAGTGATCGTCTGAGATAATTTATTTACTGAATTTTAGGTATATTTTCGAAATTAGTTTTTTTTTTAAATTATTTGTGTGTTTCAAAAGTACGCTAGAGCCTTGTTGAATCTAACTAACATTTCGACCCTGACTGGGTGAATATTCAGACGTAAATCATACCACAGATAAATAAATATATGTTTCGCGAATTTGTCCGTTTATCTGTGATAATACCTAGAATATTGACTCAACTATTCAACTCATAGCTGGGTAGCCTCCCGTATGGGACCTCAGTACCTTCTAGTGATGGCTGGATAACTAATCCAACTCTCTTCAGTTTTAAATGGATAGTATGTATGAGGAATTAGAAAGGAACAGTAAATAAATTATCTTTATTTTTTTTGTTGTAACCGAAGGAAGAACTTATTACTCAGCATGATTCGATATTTAGGGAATTGAGATCGAGGGTTTCTCTGCCGTGCTCTTTCCCCTCGTGAATTCCAGGCTGAGTACGGTATTATTTTTTTTTACATAAATAAACTAAGTAGGTGTATTATCAAGACTGCATTTTCTTAAATACCATCCTAATAATTCAAGTTTCCCTAATTTTGTCTTGTCAAGCGCATCCGAGGTAAGTAAAAGAGAGAGTGATTCTGTTACAAAGCACAACGTAGGGAGGGTATTGGTTTCTTATTTATTTATTTTTTTCTCGTTCGATCTTTTTCTCATTTATTAAAAAAAAAACTTATCTCATCCATTCTTTATGGACGAACCTGGGTTTGTTATACTACAATATTGGTCATAAAACTTCGATTTTTCTCATAATTATATTGTCTATTTTATAATAATAAGTATAAAACTGATTTAATTTTAAATTTAAATTTTATTAAAAGTTTCATACCTTCTGGCTTCATTAATAAATTCTTGATCAAAAAATCTTTGATTACCAAATCCTTCCATCTTTGCAACACACACACACACACAACAATAAGTTCTAGGTTGTACGGCCTTATTCGTTGTAGTTGTTGTATGGTTGGTATCACATTCAATTTCACACAGTATTCCCCTCCCTGAACTGAATACTGAATTTCGGTCACATTGCTAAGAATATTTTAGAGTTCTGACAACACTGTTTTTAACCGTTCGGCCGGATTCGTAAACGTAGGACAAATTCCGAGTAGGACCAATTCCAATCCCCTGTAGAGACCTCGACTGGGTGTCCAGAACGTTCGGCATCTTCCGTGCTTGTACGGCCACATCGAAATTCAGTAAACTACTTCTTTACCATGGAAATGGATGGTGCATAGTTCCCATAATATTTATCAAGCTTAGCCTTCGTTTGAGTGATGGTTTTTTTTCGTAAAAAATAATGCTTAATGAGCACACGAAATTCACTTTTTTCCATTTTCTTCTCAAAACGAGTGGTAGTCTGCTATCAACAGCTGTCAAACACACACTAAATGACGCAGCTTGTTCAAATTTTGACAGGCGTCAACTGACAGTTCTCTGTTGACAGGAGCAGAGTTGCCATTTCCATTAAATGGCGGGAAATTCAAAAAGTCACGGACTTATTGACCCGCTCTCGTATCTATGAAATTAGACATATGCTGTTGAGGATTATTGTGTAATTCTTCTTAAGCAACATTAACAAGCTCTTATAGTTCTAGGTGGATTTGTGCGTGTTGCTACTGCCGTGGAAAGCATGTCCGAAGCCTGTTATATGGGATTCATGTCTGGCGATATTGCATTTGACGGTTGTCAAATAAGTTACAAATAAGTAAAAAGTTTAATAATAATAATAATCATTACCTACTTATTTATTTTTAATAGATAGAAAGTGCGGTCGGGGTCGCAATATTTAATTATTACAAGATTTATTAGGCAATAAGTATCTTAGATCCGTTAACCCTATACCTATTTTATTCGCCCAATGTAGGTACCATATTAAGTAAATTACTTGATTGCCAAACTGAGTTTGTTTTTATTGGTCCGTTTTTTGGAAATAGACAACAGGCTGTAAAAGTGATGCCAGTATGCCAGTAATTACCTATAATTTACATTTACACAGCCTATTTCAGAAGGTGATTATATAAAAAAAGGGAAACAATTTTTATTACGTTTTTGATAAGCACGGCACGTTTGGCGTTTAATTTACGTTTTTTTAGCGCTTATTTTCTCTTCTCTGGAGTCAGCTGTTATTAAAGAAGGATGAACCGTTTTACCACAGTCTAACAAGTTGAAATCTACAGATATAATCATTCAAACCTTGCTTATAGGAAATAGTCTATGAGCGTAAGCGAGAGGGGACATATGGAGTCCGCATGAGACAGACAGAGGGCACAATACATGCCGTTTCCAATCCAAATTAATACGTTTGGCAACACTGATATTTCTGCCGTACCGCTCTCCGCTCGTTCATCGAAAAACGAGACAATTCTTATCCCCACCACACTGCACTGCCAATATGAGATTGCATTTTATACGTTTAACGTTATTGTTATTCCTAGCTTTCTGCTTAATCAGCAAAGATTAAATTTAAAACCGCTCGCTATTTTCTTGTTAAAATGTGTTCTCTTGAGGAAAAAAAGCAAATTATTAAGTAGTATTATGCCGGCAGTTCTGTCGATGAAATATCAGGCAGAATTGCTTTCACATTCGAAAATCAGCCCATTCCCGTACGCAGCACAATTTTTGCAATTATCCATAGGTTTGAGACCTTTGGGTGCTTGCAAAATTGCAGGAAATGTTACGCAAATGAGCAACCACCTGTTGTTAGACCGCTAAGCGAAGAAAGGGAGCTTCGAGAGGTTAATGTTTCTGATGTTGCTGAAATGAACTTTCCTTGCAATAGTATAACCATTGCCAAAGAAACGGCTATTGAGCTTTTAAGGGTTAGAAGAATTTTAAAAAGAAATAAGTACAAGTGCTATAAGTTGAAGCTATAAACCCAAGAAATTTTCCCACAGAACCATGAGAGATGGATGGAATTTTGCCATGAAGTATTGGAAAGGGCAAATCGGGACGAAATGTTTATTAGTAACATTTTGTTTTCAGATGAGTCCTCTTTCTCTATTTGTGGTAAACATAATCCGTTCATTACAGTGGGTTATTCGAGCGAAAACAAGCACATAAGCATACCAACACGTACACAATACCCTCAAAAGGTTATTGTATGGGCTGGCATTTTAGGTGATCCAATTATAGGCCCTTTTTTATCGATGGAAACCTTAATGCCAACAAATACCTTAATCTTTTGAGGGATGAAGTTCTTCCTGCTATTCAATATCAATTTAGAACAAGTTTGGTTTCAACAGGATGGTTGTCCCGCTCATAACGCATTAGTGGTACGTCAATTTCTCGAAACGTCTTTCCCTGATCAAACAATCAGTGGAAACGGTACTATTAAATGGCCCGCCAGAAGCCCCGATTTAGCCCCCAATGATTTTTTTCTATGGGGATGCCTAAAAGAACAAATTTATAGGCACGAAAATGAACGGGCTACTAATTTAGAAGAGCGTTGTGTTAAAATTAGGCAAGCATTTAATAGTATCTCCATTGAAATGTTGTCGAACACGAGAAAGTCGTTTTATAATCGACTGACGTACTGCACTGCTAAACAGGGTGGCCTTTTTGAACCTGACATAAGATAATTTTAATTTTTATTTAATATTATCAAATTAACTTAATTTTTTGCTTTATTTTGAATTATTTTTTTTATTTCCTATCCAATATTTAGTTAATTTATGTTTACAACATTAATGCAGTCGGTTTTTAGTTTATTTTTTGCTGTTAGGGCAGGCAGCAGCAAAGACTAAAACGAAACAATTTTTTTTTTAATTTGCCACACAGCAGTGCATCGCCGCTCGAACGCCTTAAGAATACTGAACACAGAAAACAAAGAGAGAATAGAAGAAAAACAGCCTAATAAAATTCTGCGGAACAAAACGCCATTTCAAAGCGGTGGATGAGATCCGAACTAATAGCAACGGAACTTCACCATTATATCAGGAAATAATTTTAACGTTTTTAGCTGTTCAGCATCTGAACTCGTGGAAAGGAAATTTCTTTCTATTTTTCTAGCAAAAATCTCCTGACTGATTCTTTTTTAATTTCTGAATTTACGCGGATTATCGGTTCACTGGAATACCGCAGAATACAAAAGAGACCGAGAAAGAATAGGTATCAGGAAATTTTCACTATAAAAAAATAGAAATAAAGAAATTTCCTTTCCAGGAGTTACAGGGTTCAGGTGCTGATGTCCTGCTGATCTTGAGACTTATATACAGGGTGATCCAACAAAAATAAGCCCACCGGTTCTTTTTTACGTACGGAAAAAAACGATACGGACCCCCCCGTATCGTATTTTTCACCAAAAATTGTTTTTTTTCGTATTTGAACTAACTATACCAGCGGCTTTTTCCCATCACCTACAACACGAAAACACTGGGTTATAATGAGTTTCGAGAAAAACTAAGGGAATTATAGCACTTTGAAAATGCGAAAAACGATTTTCTTTAAACCTAAAAATAGCTATAGAAACCCATATCAGTGGCTTATTCCCATCACCTACATCACGAAAACACCGGGTTATAACGGAATTCGACCGAAACAAGTGGAATTATAGCACTTTGAAAATTCGGAAAAAAGTCAATTTTTGACCCCATTTTTGAGCCCAGAAATGGGCCCTAAAAATGCAAGATCTCAGCTAATATGAGAGCTACGACCTTGCGGATGGTCTCGTTGGATTCAGAAGGACGAAACTAAGACAAAACCGTTGGAATTTTCCCGATAGCTCCCATAGAAGTTGAGATATCGGCCTTCAAAGTTTGGGTTTTATCATTTTTCGGGTATACCCCCCCGTATCGAATTTTTCACCAAAAATTGATTTTTTTCGTGTTTGAACTAATTATACCAGCGGCTTTTTCCGATCACCTACAACACGAAAACACCGGGTTATAATGAGTTTCGAGAAAAACTAAGGGAATTATAGCACTTTGAAAATGCGAAAAATCGATTTTCTTTAAATCTAAAAATAGCTATAGAAACCCCTATTAGTGGCTTATTCCCATCACCTACATCACGAAAACACCGGGTTATAACGGAATTCGACCGAAACAAGTGGAATTATAGCACTTTGAAAATTCGGAAAAAAGTCAATTTTTGACCCCGTTTTTGAGCCCAAAAATGGGCCCTAAAAATGCAAGATCTCAGCTAATATGAGAGCTACGACCTTGCGGATGGTCTCGTTGGATTCAGAAGGACGAAACTAAGACAAAACCGTTGGAATTTTCCCGATAGCTCCCATAGAAGTTGAGATATCGGCCTTCAAAGTTTGGGTTTTATCATTTTTCGGGTATACCCCCCCGTATCGAATTTTTCACCAAAAATTGATTTTTTTCGTGTTTGAACTAATTATACCAGCGGCTTTTTCCGATCACCTACAACACGAAAACACCGGGTTATAATGAGTTTCGAGAAAAACTAAGGGAATTATAGCACTTTGAAAATGCGAAAAATCGATTTTCTTTAAATCTAAAAATAGCTATAGAAACCCCTATTAGTGGCTTATTCCCATCACCTACATCACGAAAACACCGGGTTATAACGGAATTCGACCGAAACAAGTGGAATTATAGCACTTTGAAAATTCGGAAAAAAGTCAATTTTTGACCCCGTTTTTGAGCCCAAAAATGGGCCCTAAAAATGCAAGATCTCAGCTAATATGAGAGCTACGAGCTTGCGGATGGTCTCGTTGGATTCAGAAGGACGAAAATAAGACAAAACCGTTGGAATTTTCCCGATAGCTCCCATAGAAGTTGAGATATCGGCCTTCAAAGTTTGGGTTTTATCATTTTTCGGGTATACCCCCCCGTATCGAATTTTTCACCAAAAATTGATTTTTTTCGTATTTGAACTAACTATACCAGCGGCTTTTTCCCATCACCTACAACACGAAAACACCGGGTTATAATGAGTTTCGAGAAAAACTAAGGGAATTATAGCACTTTGAAAATGCGAAAAATCGATTTTCTTTAAACCTAAAAATAGCTATAGACACCCCTATTAGTGGCTTATTCCCATCACCTAAATCACGAAAACACCGGGTTATAACGGAATTCGACCGAAACAAGTGGAATTATAGCACTTTGAAAATTCGGAAAAAAGTCAATTTTTGACCCCATTTTTGAGTCCAAAAATGGGCCCTAAAAATGCAAGATCTCAGCTAATATGAGAGCTACGACCTTGCGGATGGTCTCGTTGGATTCAGAAGGACGAAACTAAGACAAAACCGTTGGAATTTTCCCGATAGCTCCCATAGAAGTTGAGATATCGGCCTTCAAAGTTTGGGTTTTATCATTTTTCGGGTATACCCCCCCGTATCGAATTTTTCACCAAAAATTGATTTTTTTCGTATTTGAACTAACTATACCAGCGGCTTTTTCCCATCACCTACAACACGAAAACACCGGGTTATAATGAGTTTCGAGAAAAACTAAGGGAATTATAGCACTTTGAAAATGCGAAAAATCGATTTTCTTTAAACCTAAAAATAGCTATAGACACCCCTATTAGTGGCTTATTCCCATCACCTAAATCACGAAAACACCGGGTTATAACGGAATTCGACCGAAACAAGTGGAATTATAGCACTTTGAAAATTCGGAAAAAAGTCAATTTTTGACCCCATTTTTGAGTCCAAAAATGGGCCCTAAAAATGCAAGATCTCAGCTAATATGAGAGCTACGAGCTTGCGGATGGTCTCGTTGGATTCAGAAGGACGAAAATAAGACAAAACCATTGGAATTTTCCCGATAGCTCCCATAGAAGTTGAGATATCGGCCTTCAAAGTTTGGGTTTTATCATTTTTCGGGTTTACCCCCCCGTATCGAATTTTTCACCAAAAATTGATTTTTTTCGTATTTGAACCAACTATACCAGCGGCTTTTTCCCATCACCTACAACACGAAAACACCGGGTTATAATGAGTTTCGAGAAAAACTAAGGGAATTATAGCACTTTGAAAATGCGAAAAATCGATTTTCTTTAAACCTAAAAATAGCTATAGAAACCCCTATTAGTGGCTTATTCCCATCACCTAAATCACGAAAACACCGGGTTATAACGGAATTCGACCGAAACAAGTGGAATTATAGCACTTTGAAAATTCGAAAAAAAGTCAATTTTTGACCCCGTTTTTGAGCCCAAAAATGGGCCCTAAAAATGCAAGATCTCAGCTAATATGAGAGCTACGACCTTGCGGATGGTCTCGTTGGATTCGGAAGGACGAAACTAGGACAAAACCGTTGGAATGTTCCCGATAGCTCCCATAGAAGTTGAGATATCGGCCTTCAAAGTTTGGGTTTTATCATTTTTCGGGTATACCCCCCCGTATCGAATTTTTCACCAAAAATTGATTTTTTTCGTATTTGAACTAACCATACCAGCGGCTTTTTCCCATCACCTACAACACGAAAACATCGGGTTATAATGAGTTTCGAGAAAAACTAAGGGAATTATAGCACTTTGAAAATGCGAAAAATCGATTTTCTTTAAACCCGAAAATAGCTATAGAAACCCCTATTAGTGGCTTATTCCCATCACCTACATCACGAAAACACCGGGTTATAACGGAATTCGACCGAAACAAGTGGAATTATAGCACTTTGAAAATTCGGAAAAAAGTCAATTTTTGACCCCGTTTTTGAGCTCAAAAATGGGCCCTAAAAATGCAAGATCTCAGCTAATATGAGAGCTACGACCTTGCGGATGGTCTCGTTGGATTCAGAAGGACGAAAATAAGACAAAACCGTTGGAATTTTCCCGATAGCTCCCATAGAAGTGGAGATATCGGCCTTCAAAGTTTGGGTTTTATCATTTTTCGGGTATACCCCCCCGTATCGAATTTTTCACCAAAAATTGATTTTTTTCGGATTTGAACTAACTATACCAGCGGCTTTTTCCCATCACCTACAACACGAAAACACCGGGTTATAATGAGTTTCGAGAAAAACTAAGGGAATTATAGCACTTTGAGAATGCGAAAAATCGATTTTCTTTAAACCTAAAAATAGCTATAGAAACCCCTATTAGTGGCTTATTCCCATCACCTACATCACGAAAACACCGGGTTATAACAGAATTCGACCGAAACAAGTGGAATTATAGCACTTTGAAAATTCGGAAAAAAGTCAATTTTTGACCCCGTTTTTGAGCCCAAAAATTGGCCCTAAAAATGCAAGATCTCAGCTAATATGAGAGCTACGACCTTGCGGATGGTCTCGTTGGATTCAGAAGGACGAAAATAAGACAAAACCGTTGGAATTTTTCCGATAGCTCCCATAGAAGTTGAGATATCGGCCTTCAAAGTTTGGGTTTTATCATTTTTCGGGTATACCCCCCCGTATCGAATTTTTCACCAGAAATTGATTTTTTTCGTATTTGAACCAACTATACCAGCGGCTTTTTCCCATCACCTACAACACGAAAACACCGGGTTATAATGAGTTTCGAGAAAAACTAAGCGAATTATAGCACTTTGAAAATGCGAAAAATCGATTTTCTTTAAACCTAAAAATAGCTATAGAAACCCCTATTAGTGGCTTATTCCCATCACCTACATTACGAAAACACCGGGTTATAACGGAATTCGACCGAAACAAGTGGAATTATAGCACTTTGAAAATTCGGAAAAAAGTCAATTTTTGACCCCGTTTTTGAGCCCAAAAATGGGCCCTAAAAATGCAAGATCTCAGCTAATATGAGAGCTACGACCTTGCGGATGGTCTCGTTGGATTCAGAAGGACGAAACTAGGACAAAACCGTTGGAATGTTCTCGATAGCTCCCATAGAAGTTGAGATATCGGCCTTCAAAGTTTGGGTTTTATCATTTTTCGGGTATACCCCCCCGTATCGAATTTTTCACCAAAAATTGATTTTTTTCGTATTCGAACTAACTATACCAGCGGCTTTTTCCCATCACCTACAACACGAAAACACCGGGTTATAATGAGTTTCGAGAAAAACTAAGGAAATTATAGCACTTTGAAAATGCGAAAAATCGATTTTCTTTAAACCTAAAAATAGCTATAGAAACCCCTATTAGTGGCTTATTCCCATCACCTACATCACAAAAACACCGGGTTATAACGGAATTCGACCGAAACAAGTAAAATTATAGCACTTTGAAAATTCGGAAAAAAGTCAATTTTTGACCCCGTTTTTGAGCCCAAAAATGGGCCCTAAAAATGCAAGATCTCAGCTAATATGAGAGCTACGACCTTGCGGATGGTCTCGTTGGATTCGGAAGGACGAAACTAGGACAAAACCGTTGGAATGTTCCCGATAGCTCCCATAGAAGTTGAGATATCGGCTTTCAAAGTTTGGGTTTTATCATTTTTCGGGTATACCCCCCCGTATCGAATTTTTCACCAAAAATTGATTTTTTTCGTATTTGAACTAACTATACCAGCGGCTTTTTCCCATCACCTACAACACGAAAACACCGGGTTATAATGAGTTTCGAGAAAAACTAAGGAAATTATAGCACTTTGAAAATGCGAAAAATCGATTTTCTTTAAGCCTAAAAATAGCTATAGAAACCCCTATTAGTGGCTTATTCCCATCACCTACATCACAAAAACACCGGGTTATAACGGAATTCGACCGAAACAAGTAAAATTACACATCTCGTGAGAGTCGGAAAAAAGTCAATTTTTGACCCCGTTTTTGAGCCCAAAAATGGGCCCTAAAAATGCAAGATCTCAGCTAATATGAGAGCTACGACCTTGCGGATGGTCTCGTTGGATTCAGAAGGACGAAATAAGACAAAACCGTTGGAATTTTCCCGATAGCTCCCATAGAAGTTGAGATATCGGCTTTCAAAGTTTGGGTTTTATCATTTTTCGGGTATACCCCCCCGTATCGAATTTTTCACCAAAAATTGATTTTTTTCGTATTTGAACTAACTATACCAGCGGCTTTTTCCCATCACCTACAACACGAAAACACCGGGTTATAATGAGTTTCGAGAAAAACTAAGGGAATTATAGCACTTTGAAAATGCGAAAAATCGATTTTCTTTAAACCTAAAAATAGCTATAGAAACCCCTATTAGTGGCTTATTCCCATCACCTACATTACGAAAACACCGGATTATAACGGAATTCGACCGAAACAAGTGGAATTATAGCACTTTGAAAATTCGGAAAAAAGTCAATATTTGACCCCGTTTTTGAGCCCAAAAATGGGCCCTAAAAATGCAAGATCTCAGCTAATATGAGAGCTACGACCTTGCGGACGGTCTCGTTGGATTCAGAAGGACGAAACTAAGACAAAACCGTTGGAATTTTCCCGATAGCTCCCATAGAAGTTGAGATATCGGCCTTCAAAGTTTGGGTTTTATCATTTTTCGGGTATACCCCCCCCGTATCGAATTTTTCACCAAAAATTAATTTTTTTCGTATTTGAACTAACTATACCAGCGGCTTTTTCCCATCACCTACAACACGAAAACACCGGGTTAAAATGAGTTTCGAGAAAAACTAAGGGAATTATAGCACTTTGAGAATGCGAAAAATCGATTTTCTTTAAATCTAAAAATAGCTATAGAAACCCCTATTAGTGGCTTATTCCCATCACCTACATCACGAAAACACCGGGTTATAACGGAATTCGACCGAAACAAGTGGAATTATAGCACTTTGAAAATTCGGAAAAAAGTCAATTTTTGACCCCGTTTTTGAGCCCAAAAATTGGCCCTAAAAATGCAAGATCTCAGCTAATATGAGAGCTACGACCTTGCGGATGGTCTCGTTGGATTCAGAAGGACGAAAATAAGACAAAACCGTTGGAATTTTCCCGATAGCTCCCATAGAAGTTGAGATATCGGCCTTCAAAGTTTGGGTTTTATCATTTTTCGGGTATACCCCCCCGTATCGAATTTTTCACCAAAAATTAATTTTTTTCGTACTTGAACTAACTATACCAGCGGCTTTTTCCCATCACCTACAACACGAAAACACCGGGTTATAATGAGTTTCGAGAAAAACTAAAAGAATTATAGCACTTTGAGAATGCGAAAAATCGATTTTCTTTAAACCTAAAAATAGCTATAGAAACCCCTATTAGTGGCTTATTCCCATCACCTACATCACGAAAACACCGGGTTATAACGGAATTCGACCGAAACAAGTGGAATTATAGCACTTTGAAAATTCGGAAAAAAGTCAATTTTTGACCCTGTTTTTGAGGTCAAAAAATGGGCCCTAAAAATGCAAGATCTCAGCTAATATGAGAGCTACGACCTTGCGGATGGTCTCGTTGGATTCAGAAGGACGAAAATAAGACAAAACCGTTGGTATTTTCCCGATAGCTCCCATAGAAGTTGAGATATCGGCCTTCAAAGTTTGGGTTTTATCATTTTTCGGGTATACCCCCCGTATCGAATTTTTCACCAAAAATTAATTTTTTTCGTATTTGAACTAACCATACCAGCGGCTTTTTCCCATCACCTACAACACGAAAACATCGGGTTATAATGAGTTTCGAGAAAAACTAAGGAAATTATAGCACTTTGAAAATGCGAAAAATCGATTTTCTTTAAACCTAAAAATAGCTATAGAAACCCCTATTAGTGGCTTATTCCCATCACCTACATCACAAAAACACCGGGTTATAACGGAATTCGACCGAAACAAGTGGAATTATAGCACTTTGAAAATTCGGAAAAAAGTCAATTTTTGACCCCGTTTTTGAGCCCAAAAATGGGCCCTAAAAATGCAAGATCTCAGCTAATATGAGAGCTACGACCTTGCGGATGGTCTCGTTGGATTCGGAAGGACGAAACTAGGACAAAACCGTTGGAATGTTCCCGATAGCTCCCATAGAAGTTGAGATATCGGCCTTCAAAGTTTGGGTTTTATCATTTTTCGGGTATACCCCCCCGTATCGAATTTTTCACCAAAAATTGATTTCTTTCGTATTTGAACTAACCATACCAGCGGCTTTTTCCCATCACCTACAACACGAAAACATCGGGTTATAATGAGTTTCGAGAAAAACTAAGGGAATTATAGCACTTTGAAAATGCGAAAAATCGATTTTCTTTAAACCCGAAAATAGCTATAGAAACCCCTATTAGTGGCTTATTCCCATCACCTACATCACGAAAACACCGGGTTATAACGGAATTCGACCGAAACAAGTGGAATTATAGCACTTTGAAAATTCGGAAAAAAGTCAATTTTTGACCCCGTTTTTGAGCCCAAAAATGGGCCCTAAAAATGCAAGATCTCAGCTAATATGAGAGCTACGACCTTGCGGATGGTCTCGTTGGATTCAGAAGGACGAAACTAGGACAAAACCGTTGGAATGTTCCCGATAGCTCCCATAGAAGTTGAGATATCGGCCTTCAAAGTTTGGGTTTTATCATTTTTCGGGTATACTCTCCCGTATCGAATTTTTCACCAAAAATTGATTTTTTTTGTATTTGAACTAACTATACCAGCGGCTTTTTCCCATCACCTACAACACGAAAACACCGGGTTATAATGAGTTTCGAGAAAAACTAAGGGAATTATAGCACTTTGAAAATGCGAAAAATCGATTTTCTTTAAACCTAAAAATAGCTATAGAAACCCCTGTTAGTGGCTTATTCCCATCACCTACATCACGAAAACACCGGGTTATAACGGAATTCGACCGAAACAAGTGGAATTATAGCACTTTGAAAATTCGGAAAAAAGTCAATTTTTGACCCCGTTTTTGAGCCCAAAAATGGGCCCTAAAAATGCAAGATCTCAGCTAATATGAGAGCTACGACCTTGCGGATGGTCTCGTTGGATTCAGAAGGACGAAACTAGGACAAAACCGTTGGAATGTTCTCGATAGCTCCCATAGAAGTTGAGATATCGGCCTTCAAAGTTTGGGTTTTATCATTTTTCGGGTATACCCCCCCGTATCGAATTTTTCACCAAAAATTGATTTTTTTCGTATTTGAACCAACTATACCAGCGGCTTTTTCCCATCACCTACAACACGAAAACACCGGGTTATAATGAGTTTCGAGAAAAACTAAGGGAATTATAGCACTTTGAAAATGCGAAAAATCGATTTTCTTTAAACCTAAAAATAGCTATAGAAACCCCTATTAGTGGCTTATTCCCATCACCTACATTACGAAAACACCGGGTTATAATGGAATTCGACCGAAACAAGTGGAATTATAGCACTTTGAAAATTCGGAAAAAAGTCAATTTTTGACCCCGTTTTTGAGCCCAAAAATGGGCCCTAAAAATGCAAGATCTCAGCTAATATGAGAGCTACGACCTTGCGGATGGTCTCGTTGGATTCAGAAGGACGAAAATAAGACAAAACCGTTGGTATTTTCCCGATAGCTCCCATAGAAGTTGAGATATCGGCCTTCAAAGTTTGGGTTTTATCATTTTTCGGGTATACCCCCCCGTATCGAATTTTTCACCAAAAATTGATTTTTTTCGTATTTGAACTAACTATACCAGCGGCTTTTTCCCATCACCTACAACACGAAAACACCGGGTTATAATGAGTTTCGAGAAAAACTAAGGAAATTATAGCACTTTGAAAATGCGAAAAATCGATTTTCTTTAAACCTAAAAATAGCTATAGAAACCCCTATTAGTGGCTTATTCCCATCACCTACATCACAAAAACACCGGGTTATAACGGAATTCGACCGAAACAAGTAAAATTATAGCACTTTGAAAATTCGGAAAAAAGTCAATTTTTGACCCCGTTTTTGAGCCCAAAAATGGGCCCTAAAAATGCAAGATCTTAGCTAATATGAGAGCTACGACCTTGCGGATGGTCTCGTTAGATTCAGAAGGACGAAACTAAGACAAAACCGTTGGAATTTTCCCGATAGCTCCCATAGAAGTTGAGATATCGGCTTTCAAAGTTTGGGTTTTATCATTTTTCGGGTATACCCCCCCGTATCGAATTTTTCACCAAAAATTGATTTTTTTCGTATTTGAACTAACTATACCAGCGGCTTTTTCCCATCACCTACAACACGAAAACACCGGGTTATAATGAGTTTCGAGAAAAACTAAGGGAATTATAGCACTTTGAGAATGCGAAAAATCGATTTTCTTTAAACCTAAAAATAGCTATAGAAACCCCTATTAGTGGCTTATTCCCATCACCTACATCACGAAAACACCGGGTTATAACGGAATTCGACCGAAACAAGTGGAATTATAGCACTTTGAAAATTCGGAAAAAAGTCAATTTTGACCCTGTTTTTGAGGTCAAAAAATGGGCCCTAAAAATGCAAGATCTCAGCTAATATGAGAGCTACGACCTTGCGGATGGTCTCGTTGGATTCAGAAGGACGAAAATAAGACAAAACCGTTGGTATTTTCCCGATAGCTCCCATAGAAGTTGAGATATCGGCCTTCAAAGTTTGGGTTTTATCATTTTTCGGGTATACCCCCCCGTATCGAATTTTTCACCAAAAATTGATTTTTTTCGTATTTGAACTAACTATACCAGCGGCTTTTTCCCATCACCTACAACACGAAAACACCGGGTTATAATGAGTTTCGAGAAAAACTAAGGAAATTATAGCACTTTGAAAATGCGAAAAATCGATTTTCTTTAAACCTAAAAATAGCTATAGAAACCCCTATTAGTGGCTTATTCCCATCACCTACATCACAAAAACACCGGGTTATAACGGAATTCGACCGAAACAAGTAAAATTATAGCACTTTGAAAATTCGGAAAAAAGTCAATTTTTGACCCCGTTTTTGAGCCCAAAAATGGGCCCTAAAAATGCAAGATCTTAGCTAATATGAGAGCTACGACCTTGCGGATGGTCTCGTTAGATTCAGAAGGACGAAACTAAGACAAAACCGTTGGAATTTTCCCGATAGCTCCCATAGAAGTTGAGATATCGGCTTTCAAAGTTTGGGTTTTATCATTTTTCGGGTATACCCCCCCGTATCGAATTTTTCACCAAAAATTGATTTTTTTCGTATTTGAACCAACTATACCAGCGGCTTTTTCCCATCACCTACAACACGAAAACACCGGGTTATAATGAGTTTCGAGAAAAACTAAGGGAATTATAGCACTTTGAAAATGCGAAAAATCGATTTTCTTTAAACCTAAAAATAGCTATAGAAACCCCTATTAGTGGCTTATTCCCATCACCTACATTACGAAAACACCGGGTTATAACGGAATTCGACCGAAACAAGTGGAATTATAGCACTTTGAAAATTCGGAAAAAAGTCAATTTTTGACCCCGTTTTTGAGCCAAAAAATGGGCCCTAAAAATGCAAGATCTCAGCTAATATGAGAGCTACGACCTTGCGGATGGTCTCGTTGGATTCAGAAGGACGAAACTAGGACAAAACCGTTGGAATGTTCTCGATAGCTCCCATAGAAGTTGAGATATCGGCCTTCAAAGTTTGGGTTTTATCATTTTTCGGGTATACTCCCCCGTATCGAATTTTTCACCAAAAATTGATTTTTTTTGTATTTGAACTAACTATACCAGCGGCTTTTTCCCATCACCTACAACACGAAAACACCGGGTTATAATGAGTTTCGAGAAAAACTAAGGGAATTATAGCACTTTGAAAATGCGAAAAATCGATTTTCTTTAAACCTAAAAATAGCTATAGAAACCCCTATTAGTGGCTTATTCCCATCACCTACATCACGAAAACACCGGCTTATAACGGAATTCGACCGAAACAAGTGGAATTATAGCACTTTGAAAATTCGGAAAAAAGTCAATTTTTGACCCTGTTTTTGAGCCCAAAAATGGGCCCTAAAAATGCAAGATCTCAGCTAATATGAGAGCTACGACCTTGCGGATGGTCTCGTTAGATTCAGAAGGACGAAACTAAGACAAAACCGTTGGAATTTTCCCGATAGCTCCCATAGAAGTTGAGATATCGGCTTTCAAAGTTTGGGTTTTATCATTTTTCGGGTATACCCCCCCGTATCGAATTTTTCACCAAAAATTGATTTTTTTCGTATTTGAACCAACTATACCAGCGGCTTTTTCCCATCACCTACAACACGAAAACACCGGGTTATAATGAGTTTCGAGAAAAACTAAGGGAATTATAGCACTTTGAAAATGCGAAAAATCGATTTTCTTTAAACCTAAAAATAGCTATAGAAACCCCTATTAGTGGCTTATTCCCATCACCTACATTACGAAAACACCGGGTTATAACGGAATTCGACCGAAACAAGTGGAATTATAGCACTTTGAAAATTCGGAAAAAAGTCAATTTTTGACCCCGTTTTTGAGCCAAAAAATGGGCCCTAAAAATGCAAGATCTCAGCTAATATGAGAGCTACGACCTTGCGGATGGTCTCGTTGGATTCAGAAGGACGAAACTAGGACAAAACCGTTGGAATGTTCTCGATAGCTCCCATAGAAGTTGAGATATCGGCCTTCAAAGTTTGGGTTTTATCATTTTTCGGGTATACTCCCCCGTATCGAATTTTTCACCAAAAATTGATTTTTTTTGTATTTGAACTAACTATACCAGCGGCTTTTTCCCATCACCTACAACACGAAAACACCGGGTTATAATGAGTTTCGAGAAAAACTAAGGGAATTATAGCACTTTGAAAATGCGAAAAATCGATTTTCTTTAAACCTAAAAATAGCTATAGAAACCCCTATTAGTGGCTTATTCCCATCACCTACATCACGAAAACACCGGCTTATAACGGAATTCGACCGAAACAAGTGGAATTATAGCACTTTGAAAATTCGGAAAAAAGTCAATTTTTGACCCTGTTTTTACACATCTCGTGAGAGTCTAAAAATGCAAGATCTCAGCTAATATGAGAGCTACGACCTTGCGGATGGTCTCGTTGGATTCAGAAGGACGAAAGTAAGACAAAACCGTTGGAATTTTCCTGGTAGCTCCCATAGAAGTTGAGATATCGGCCTTCAAAGATTGGGTTTTATCATTTTTCGGGTATACCCCCCCGTATCGAATTTTTCACCAAAAATTGATTTTTTTCGTATTTGAACTAACCATACCAGCGGCTTTTTCCCATCACCTACAACACGAAAACACCGGGTTATAATGAGTTTCGAGAAAAACTAAGGGAATTATAGCACTTTGAGAATGCGAAAAATACACATCTCGTGAGAGTAAACCCCTATTAGTGGCTTATTCCCATCACCTACATCACGAAAACACCGGGTTATAACGGAATTCGACCGAAACAAGTGGAATTATAGCACTTTGAAAATTCGGAAAAAAAGTCAATTTTTGACCCCGTTTTTGAGCCCAAAAATGGGCCCTAAAAATGCAAGATCTCAGCTAATATGAGAGCTACGACCTTGCGGATGATCTCGTTGGATTCAGAAGGACGAAACTAGGACAAAACCGTTGGAATGTTCCCGATAGCTCCCATAGAAGTTGAGATATCGGCCTTCAAAGTTTGGGTTTTATCATTTTTCGGGTATACTCCCCCGTATCGAATTTTTCACCAAAAATTGATTTTTTTCGTATTTGAACTAACTATACCAGCGGCTTTTTCCCATCACCTACAACACGAAAACACCGGGGTTATAATGAGTTTCGAAAAAAACTAAGGGAATTATAGCACTTTGAAAATGCGAAAAAATCGATTTTTCTTTAAACCTAAAAATAGCTATAGAAACCCCTATTAGTGGCTTATTCCCATCACCTACATCACGAAAACATCGGGTTATAACGGAATTCGACCGAAACAAGTGGAATTATAGCACTTTGAAAATTCGGAAAAAAGTCAATTTTTGACCCCGTTTTTTGAGCCCAAAAATGGGCCCTTAAAAATGCAAGATCTCAGCTAATATGAGAGCTACGACCTTGCGGATGGTCTCGTTGGATTCAGAAGGACGAAACTAGGACAAAACCGTTGGAATGTTCTCGATAGCTCCCATAGAAGTTGAGATATCGGCCTTCAAAGTTTGGGTTTTATCATTTTTCGGGTATACCCCCCCGTATCGAATTTTTCACCAAAAATTAATTTTTTTCGTATTTGAACTAACTATACCAGCGGCTTTTTTCCATCACCTACAACACGAAAACACCGGGTTATAATGAGTTTCGGGAAAAACTAAGGGAATTATAGCACTTTGAGAATGCGAAAAATCGATTTTCTTTAAACCTAAAAATAGCTATAGAAACCCCTATTAGTGGCTTATTCCCATCACCTACATCACGAAAACATCGGGTTATAACGGAATTCGACCGAAACAAGTGGAATTATAGCACTTTGAAAATTCGGAAAAAAGTCAATTTTTGACCCCGTTTTTGAGCCCAAAAATGGGCCCTAAAAATGCAAGATCTCAGCTAATATGAGAGCTACGACCTTGCGGATGGTCTCGTTGGATTCAGAAGGACGAAACTAGGACAAAACCGTTGGAATGTTCTCGATAGCTCCCATAGAAGTTGAGATATCGGCCTTCAAAGTTTGGGTTTTATCATTTTTCGGGGTATACCCCCCCGTATCGAATTTTTCACCAAAAATTAATTTTTTTCGTATTTGAACTAACTATACCAGCGGCTTTTTTCCATCACCTACAACACGAAACACCGGGTTATAATGAGTTTCGGGAAAAAACTAAGGGAATTATAGCACTTTGAGGGAATGCGAAAAATCGATTTTCTTTAAACCTAAAAATAGCTATAGAAACCCCTATTAGTGGCTTATTCCCATCACTTACATCACGAAAACACCGGGTTATAACGGAATTCGACCGAAACAAGTGGAATTATAGCACTTTGAAAATTCGGAAAAAAGTCAATTTTTGACCCGTTTTTGAGCCCAAAAATGGGCCCTAAAAATGCAAGATCTCAGCTAATATGAGAGCTACGACCTTGCGGATGGTCTCGTTGGATTCAGAAGGACGAAAATAAGACAAAACCGTTGGAATTTTTCCGATAGCTCCCATAGAAGTTGAGATATCGGCTTTCAAAGTTTGTGTTTTTATCATTTTTCGGGTATACCCCCCGCGTATCGAATTTTTCACCAAAAATTGATTTTTTTCGTATTTGAACTAACTATACCAGCGGCTTTTTCCCATCACCTACAACACAAAAACACGGGTTATAATGAGTTTCGAGAAAAAACTAAGGGAATTATAGCACTTTGAAAATGCGAAAAATCGATTTTCTTTAAACCTAAAAATAGCTATAGACACCCCTATTAGTGGCTTATTCCCATCACCTACATCACGAAAACACCGGGGTTATAACGGAATTCGACCGAAACAAGTGGAATTATAGCACTTTGAAAATTCGGAAAAAAGTCAATTTTTGACCCCGTTTTTGAGCCCAAAAATGGGCCCTAAAAATGCAAAATCTCAGCCAATATGAGAGCTACGACCTTGCGGATGGTCTCGTTGGATTCAGAAGGACGAAACTAAGACAAAACCGTTGGAATTTTCCCGATAGCTCCCATAGAAGTTGAGATATCGGACTTCAAAGTTTGTGTTTTATCATTTTTCAGGTATACCCCCCGTATCGAATTTTTCACCAAAAATTGATTTTTTTCGTATTTGAACTAACTATACCAGCGGCTTTTTCCCATCACCTACAACACGAAAACACCGGGTTATATGAGTTTCGAGGAAAAACTAAGGAAATTATAGCACTTTGAAAATGCGAAAAATCGATTTTCTTTAAACCTAAAAAATAGCTATAGAAACCCCTATTAGTGGCTTATTCCCATCACCTACATCACGAAAACACCGGGTTGTAACGGAATTCGACCGAAACAAGTGGAATTATAGCACTTTGAAAATTCGGAAAAAAGTCAATTTTTGACCCCGTTTTTGAGCCCAAAAATGGGCCCTAAAAATGCAAGATCTTAGCTAATATGAGAGCTACGACCTTGCGGATGGTCTCGTTGGATTCAGAAGGACGAAACTAAGACAAAACCGTTGGAATTTTCCCGATAGCTCCCATAGAAGTTGAGATATCGGCCTTCAAACTTTGGTTTTTATCATTTTTCGGGTATACCCCCCCGTATCGAAATTTTCACCAAAAATTGATTTTTTTCGTATTTGAAGTAACTATACCAGCGGCTTTTTCCCATCACCTACAACACGAAAACACCGGGTTATAATGAGTTTCGAGAGAAAACTAAGGGAATTATAGCACTTTGAAAATGCGAAAAATCGATTTTCTTTTAAACCTAAAAATAGCTATAGAAACCCCTATTAGTGGCTTATTCCCATCACCCTACATCACGAAAACACCGGGTTATAACGGAATTCGACCGAAACAAGTGGAATTATAGCACTTTGAAAATTCGGAAAAAAGTCAATTTTTGACCCCGTTTTTGAGCCCAAAAATGGGCCCTAAAAATGCAAGATCTCAGCTAATATGAGAGCTACGACCTTGCGGATGGTCTCGTTGGTTCAGAAGGACGAAACTAAGACAAAACCGTTGGAAATTTCCCGATAGCTTCCATAGAAGTTGAGATATCGGCTTTCAAAGTTTGGGTTTTATCATTTTTCGGGTATACCCCCCCGTATCGAATTTTTCACCAAAAATTGATTTTTTTCGTATTTGAACTAACTATACCAGCGGCTTTTTCCCATCACCTACAACACGAAAACACCGGGTTATAATGAGTTTCGAGAAAAACTAAGGGAATTATAGCACTTTGAAAATGCGAAAAATCGATTTTCTTTAAACCTAAAAATAGCTATAGAAACCCCTATTAGTGGCTTATTCCCATCACCTACATCACGAAAACACCGGGTTATAACGGAATTCGACCGAAACAAGTGGAATTATAGCACTTTGAAAATTCGGAAAAAAAGTCATTTTTTTGACCCCGTTTTTGAGCCCAAAATTGGGCCCTAAAAATGCAAGATCTCAGCTAATATGAGAGCTACGACCTTGCGGATGGTCTCGTTGGTTCAGAAGGACGAAACTAAGACAAAACCGTTGGAATTTTCCCGATAGCTTCCATAGAAGTTGAGATATCGGCTTTCAAAGTTTGGGTTTTATCATTTTTCGGGTATACCCCCCCCGTATCGAATTTTTCACCAAAAATTGATTTTTTTCGTATTTGAACTAACTATACCAGCGGCTTTTTCCCATCACCTACAACACGAAAACACCGGGTTATAATGAGTTTCGAGAAAAACTAAGGGAATTATAGCACTTTGAAAATGCGAAAAATCGATTTTCTTTAAACCTAAAAATAGCTATAGAAACCCCTATTAGTGGCTTATTCCCATCACCTACATCACGAAAACACCGGGTTATAACGGAATTCGACCGAAACAAGTGGAATTATAGCACTTTGAAAATTCGGAAAAAAGTCAATTTTTGACCCCGTTTTTGAGCCCAAAAATGGGCCCTAAAAATGCAAGATCTCAGCTAATATGAGAGCTACGACCTTGCGGATGGTCTCGTTGGTTCAGAAGGACGAAACTAAGACAAAACCGTTGGAATTTTTTCGATAGCTCCCATAGAAGTTGAGATATCGGCCTTCAAAATTTGGGTTTTATCATTTTTCGGGTATACCCCCCCGTATCGAATTTTTCACCAAAAATTGATTTTTTTCGTATTTGAACTAACTATACCAGCGGCTTTTTCCCATCACCTACAACACGAAAACACCGGGTTATAATGAGTTTCGAGAAAAACTAAGGGAATTATAGCACTTTGAAAATGCGAAAAATCGATTTTCTTTAAACCTAAAAATAGCTATAGAAACCCCTATTAGTGGCTTATTCCCATCACCTACATCACGAAAACACCGGGTTATAACGGAATTCGACCGAAACAAGTGGAATTATAGCACTTTGAAAATTCGAAAAAAAGTCAATTTTTGACGCCGTTTTTGAGCTTAAAAATGGGCCCTAAAAATGCAAGATCTCAGCTAATATGAGAGCTACGACCTTGCGGATGGTCTCGTTGGATTCAGAAGGACGAAAATAAGACAAAACCGTTGGAATTTTTTCGATAGCTCCCATAGAAGTTGAGATATCGGCCTTCAAAGTTTGGGTTTTATCATTTTTCGGGTATACCCCCCCGTATCGAATTTTTCACCAAAAATTGATTTTTTTCGTATTTGAACTAACTATACCAGCGGCTTTTTCCCCTCACCTACAACACGAAAACACCGGGTTATAATGAGTTTTGAGAAAAACTAAGGGAATTATAGCACTTTGAAAATGCGAAAAATCGATTTTCTTTAAACCTAAAAATAACTATAGAAACCCCTATTAGTGGCTTATTCCCATCACCTACATCACGAAAACACCGGGTTATAACGGAATTCGACCGAAACAAGTGGAATTATAGCACTTTGAAAATTCGGAAAAAAGTCAATTTTTGACCCCGTTGTTGAGCCCAAAAATGGGCCCTAAAAATGCAAGATCTCAGCTAATATGAGAGCTACGACCTTGCGGATGGTCTCGTTGGATTCAGAAGGACGAAACTAAGGCAAAACCGTTGGAATTTTCCCGATAGCTCCCATAGAAGTTGAGATATCGGCCTTCAAAGTTTGGGTTTTATCATTTTTCGGGTATACCCCCCCGTATCGAATTTTTCACCAAAAATTGATTTTTTTCGTATTTGAACTAACTATACCAGCGGCTTTTTCCCATCACCTACAACACGAAAACACCGGGTTATAATGAGTTTCGAGAAAAACTAAGGGAATTATAGCACTTTGAAAATGCGAAAAATCGATTTTCTTTAAACCTAAAAATAGCTATAGAAACCCCTATTAGTGGCTTATTCCCATCACCTACATCACGAAAACACCGGGTTATAACGGAATTCGACCGAAACAAGTGGAATTATAGCACTTTGAAAATTCGAAAAAAAGTCAATTTTTGACGCCGTTTTTGAGCCCAAAAATGGGCCCTAAAAATGCAAGATCTCAGCTAATATGAGAGCTACGACCTTGGGGATGGTCTCGTTGGATTCAGAAGGACGAAACTAAGGCAAAACCGTTGGAATTTTCCCGATAGCTCCCATAGAAGTTGAGATATCGGCCTTCAAAGTTTGGGTTTTATCATTTTTCGGGTATACCCCCCCGTATCGAATTTTTCACCAAAAATTGATTTTTTTCGTATTTGAACTAACTATACCAGCAGCTTTTTCCCATCACCTACAACACGAAAACACCGGGTTTTAATGAGTTCGAGAAAAACTAAGGGAATTATAGCACTTTGAAAATGCGAAAAATCGATTTTCTTTAAACCTAAAAATAGCTATAGAAACCCCTATTAGTGGCTTATTCCCATCACCTACATCACGAAAACACCGGGTTATAACGGAATTCGACCGAAACAAGTGGAATTATAGCACTTTGAAAATTCGGAAAAAAGTCAATTTTTGACCCCGTTTTTGAGCCCAAAAATGGGCCCTTAAAATGCAAGATCTCAGCTAATATGAGAGCTACGACCTTGCGGATGGTCTCGTTGGATTCAGAAGGACGAAACTAAGACAAAACCGTTGGAGTTTTCCAGATAGCTCCCATAGAAGTTGAGATATCGGCCTTCAAAGTTTGGGTTTTATCATTTTTCGGGTATACCCCCCCGTATCGAATTTTTCACCAAAAATTGATTTTTTTCGTATTTGAACTAACTATACCAGCGGCTTTTTCCCATCACCTACAACACGAAAACACCGGGTTTTAATGAGTTCGAGAAAAACTAAGGGAATTATAGCACTTTGAAAATGCGAAAAATCGATTTTCTTTAAACCTAAAAATAGCTATAGAAACCCCTATTAGTGGCTTATTCCCATCACCTACATCACGAAAACACCGGGTTATAACGGAATTCGACCAAAACAAGTGGAATTATAGCACTTTGAAAATTCGGAAAAAAGTCAATTTTTGACCCCGTTTTTGAGCCCAAAAATGGGCCCTAAAAATGCAAGATCTCAGCTAATATGAGAGCTACGACCTTGCGGATGGTCTCGTTGGATTCAGAAGGACGAAACTAAGACAAAACCGTTGGAATTTTCCCGATAGCTCCCATAGAAGTTGAGATATCGGCCTTCAAAGTTTGGGTTTTATCATTTTTCGGGTATACCCCCCCGTATCGAATTTTTCACCAAAAATTGATTTTTTTCGTATTTGAACTAACTATACCAGCGGCTTTTTCCCATCACCTACAACACGAAAACACCGGGTTATAATGAGTTTCGAGAAAAACTAAGGGAATTATAGCACTTTGAAAATGCGAAAAATCGATTTTCTTTAAACCTAAAAATAGCTATAGAAACCCCTATTAGTGGCTTATTCCCATCACCTACATCACGAAAACACCGGGTTATAACGGAATTCGACCAAAACAAGTGGAATTATAGCACTTTGAAAATTCGGAAAAAAGTCAATTTTTGACCCCGTTTTTGAGCCCAAAAATGGGCCCTAAAAATGCAAGATCTCAGCTAATATGAGAGCTACGACCTTGCGGATGGTCTCGTTGGATTCAGAAGGACGAAACTAAGGCAAAACCGTTGGAATTTTCCCGATAGCTCCCATAGAAGTTGAGATATCGGCCTTCAAAGTTTGGGTTTTATCATTTTTCGGGTATACCCCCCCGTATCGAATTTTTCACCAAAAATTGATTTTTTTCGTATTTGAACTAACTATACCAGCGGCTTTTTCCCATCACCTACAACACGAAAACACCGGGTTATAATGAGTTTCGAGAAAAACTAAGGGAATTATAGCACTTTGAAAATGCGAAAAATCGATTTTCTTTAAACCTAAAAATAGCTATAGAAACCCCTATTAGTGGCTTATTCCCATCACCTACATCACGAAAACACCGGGTTATAACGGAATTCGACCGAAACAAGCGGATTTATAGCACTTTGAAAATTCGGAAAAAAGTCAATTTTTGACCCCATTTTTGAGCCCAAAAATGGGCTCAAAAATGTATTTGAACTAACTATACCAGCGGCTTTTTCCCATCACCTACAACACGAAAACACCGGGTTATAATGAGTTTCGAGAAAAACTAAGGGAATTATAGCACTTTGAAAATGCGAAAAATCGATTTTCTTTAAACCTAAAAATAGCTATAGAAACCCCTATTAGTGGCTTATTCCCATCACCTACATCACGAAAACACCGGGTTATAACGGAATTCGACCAAAACAAGTGGAATTAGAGCACTTTGAAAATTCGGAAAAAAGTCAATTTTTGACCCCGTTTTTGAGCCCAAAAATGGGCCCTTAAAATGCAAGATCTCAGCTAATATGAGAGCTACGACCTTGCGGATGGTCTCGTTGGATTCAGAAGGACGAAACTAAGACAAAACCGATGGAATTTTCCCGATAGCTCTCATAGAAGGTGAGATATCGGCCTTCAAAGTTTGGGTTTTATCATTTTTCGGGTATACCCCCCCCGTATCGAATTTTTCACCAAAAATTGATTTTTTTCGTATTTGAACTAACTATACCAGCGGCTTTTTCCCATCACCTACAACACGAAAACGCCAGGTTATAATGAGTTTCGAGAAAAACTAAGGGAATTATAGCACTTTGAAAATGCGAAAAATCGATTTTCTTTAAACCTAAAAATAGCTATAGAAACCCCTATTAGTGGCTTATTCCCATCACCTACATCACGAAAATACCGGGTTATAACGGAATTTGACCGAAACAAGTGGAATTATAGCACTTTGAAAATTCGGAAAAAAGTCAATTTTTGACCCCGTTTTTGAGCCCAAAAATGGGCCCTAAAAATGCAAGATCTCAGCTAATATAAGAGCTACGACCTTGCGGATGGTCTCGTTGGATTCAGAAGAACGAAACTAAGACAAAACCGTTGGAATTTTCCCGATAGCTCCCATAGAAGTTGAGATATCGGCCTTCAAAGTTTGGGTTTTATCATTTTTCGGGTATACCCCCCCGTATCGAATTTTTCACTAAAAATTGATTTTTTTCGTATTTGAACTAACTATACCAGCGGCTATTTCCCATCACCTATAACACGAAAACACCGGGTTATAATGAGTTTCGAGAAAAACTAAGGGAATTATAGCACTTTAAAAATGCGAAAAATCGATTTTCTTTAAACCTAAAAATAGCTATAGAAACCCCTATTAGTGGCTTATTCCCATCACCTACATCACGAAAACACCGGGTTATAACGGAATTCGACCGAAACAAGTGGAATTATAGCACTTTGAAAATTCGGAAAAAAGTCAATTTTTGACCCCGTTTTTGAGCCCAAAAATGGGCCCTAAAAATGCAAGATCTCAGCTAACATGAGAGCTACGACCTTGCGGATGGTCTCGTTGGATTCAGAAGGACGAAACTAAGACAAAACCGTTGGAATTTTCCCGATAGCTCCCATAGAAGTTGAGATATCGGCCTTCAAAATTTGGGTTTTATCATTTTTCGGGTATACCCCCCCGTATCGAATTTTTCACCAAAAATTGATTATTTTCGTATTTGAACTAACTATACCAGCGGCTTTTTCCCATCACCTACAACACGAAAACACCGGGTTATAATGGGTTTCGAGAAAAACTAAGGGAATTATAGCACTTTGAAAATGCGAAAAATCGATTTTCTTTAAACCTAAAAATAGCTATAGAAACCCCTATTAGTGGCTTATTCCCATCACCTACATCACGAAAACACCGGGTTATAACGGAATTCGACCGAAACAAGTGGAATTATAGCACTTTGAAAATTCGGAAAAAAGTCAATTTTTGACCCCGTTTTTGAGCCCAAAAATGGGCCCTAAAAATGCAAGATCTCAGCTAATATGAGAGCTACGACCTTGCGGATCATCTTGTTGGATTCAGAAGGACGAAACTAAGACAAAACCGTTGGAATTTTCCCGATAGCTCCCATAGAAGTTGAGATATCGGCCTTCAAAGTTTGGTTTTTATCATTTTTCGGGTATACCCCCCCGTATCGAATTTTTCACCAAAAATTGATTTTTTTCGTATTTGAACTAACTATACCAGCGGCTTTTTCCCATCACCTACAACACGAAAACACCGGGTTATAATGAGTTTCGAGAAAAACTAAGGGAATTATAGCACTTTGAAAATGCGAAAAATCGATTTTCTTTAAACCTAAAAATAGCTATAGAAACCCCTATTAGTGGCTTATTCCCATCACCTACATCACGAAAACACCGGGTTATAACGGAATTCGACCGAAACAAGTGGAATTATAGCACTTTGAAAATTCGGAAAAAAGTCAATTTTTGACCCCGTTTTTGAGCCCAAAAATGGGCCCTAAAAATGCAAGATCTCAGCTAATATGAGAGCTACGACCTTGCGGATGGTCTCGTTGGATTCAGAAGGACGAAACTAAGGCAAAACCGTTGGAATTTTCCCGATAGCTCCCATAGAAGTTGAGATATCGGCCTTCAAAGTTTGGGTTTTATCATTTTTCGGGTATACCCCCCCGTATCGAATTTTTCACCAAAAATTGATTTTTTTCGTATTTGAACTAACTATACCAGCGGCTTTTTCCCATCACCTACAACACGAAAACACCGGGTTATAATGAGTTTCGAGAAAAACTAAGGGAATTATAGCACTTTGAAAATGCGAAAAATCGATTTTCTTTAAACCTAAAAAGAGCTATAGAAACCCCTATTAGTGGCTTATTCCCATCACCTACATCACGAAAACACCGGGTTATAACGGAATTCGACCGAAACAAGTGGAATTATAGCACTTTGAAAATTCGAAAAAAAGTCAATTTTTGACGCCGTTTTTGAGCCCAAAAATGGGCCCTAAAAATGCAAGATCTCAGCTAATATGAGAGCTACGACCTTGGGGATGGTCTCGTTGGATTCAGAAGGACGAAACTAAGGCAAAACCGTTGGAATTTTCCCGATAGCTCCCATAGAAGTTGAGATATCGGCCTTCAAAGTTTGGGTTTTATCATTTTTCGGGTATACCCCCCCGTATCGAATTTTTCACCAAAAAATTGATTTTTTTCGTATTTGAACTAACTATACCAGCAGCTTTTTCCCATCACCTACAACACGAAAACACCGGGTTTTAATGAGTTCGAGAAAAACTAAGGGAATTATAGCACTTTGAAAATGCGAAAAATCGATTTTCTTTAAACCTAAAAATAGCTATAGAAACCCCTATTAGTGGCTTATTCCCATCACCTACATCACGAAAACACTGGGTTATAACGGAATTCGACCGAAACAAGTGGAATTATAGCACTTTGAAAATTCGGAAAAAAGTCAATTTTTGACCCCGTTTTTGAGCCCAAAAATGGGCCCTTAAAATGCAAGATCTCAGCTAATATGAGAGCTACGACCTTGCGGATGGTCTCGTTGGATTCAGAAGGACGAAACTAAGACAAAACCGTTGGAATTTTCCAGATAGCTCCCATAGAAGTTGAGATATCGGCCTTCAAAGTTTGGGTTTTATCATTTTTCGGGTATACCCCCCCCGTATCGAATTTTTCACCAAAAATTGATTTTTTTCGTATTTGAACTAACTATACCAGCGGCTTTTTCCCATCACCTACAACACGAAAACACCGGGTTTTAATGAGTTCGAGAAAAACTAAGGGAATTATAGCACTTTGAAAATGCGAAAAATCGATTTTCTTTAAACCTAAAAATAGCTATAGAAACCCCCTATTAGTGGCTTATTCCCATCACCTACATCACGAAAACACCGGGTTATAACGGAATTCGACCAAAACAAGTGGAATTATAGCACTTTGAAAATTCGGAAAAAAGTCAATTTTTGACCCCGTTTTTGAGCCCAAAAATGGGCCCTAAAAATGCAAGATCTCAGCTAATATGAGAGCTACGACCTTGCGGATGGTCTCGTTGGATTCAGAAGGACGAAACTAAGACAAAACCGTTGGAATTTTCCCGATAGCTCCCATAGAAGTTGAGATATCGGCCTTCAAAGTTTGGGTTTTATCATTTTTCGGGTATACCCCCCCCGTATCGAATTTTTCACCAAAAATTGATTTTTTTCGTATTTGAACTAACTATACCAGCGGCTTTTTCCCATCACCTACAACACGAAAACACCGGGTTATAATGAGTTTCGAGAAAAACTAAGGGAATTATAGCACTTTGAAAATGCGAAAAATCGATTTTCTTTAAACCTAAAAATAGCTATAGAAACCCCTATTAGTGGCTTATTCCCATCACCTACATCACGAAAACACCGGGTTATAACGGAATTCGACCAAAACAAGTGGAATTATAGCACTTTGAAAATTCGGAAAAAAGTCAATTTTTGACCCCGTTTTTGAGCCCAAAAATGGGCCCTAAAAATGCAAGATCTCAGCTAATATGAGAGCTACGACCTTGCGGATGGTCTCGTTGGATTCAGAAGGACGAAACTAAGGCAAAACCGTTGGAATTTTCCCGATAGCTCCCATAGAAGTTGAGATATCGGCCTTCAAAGTTTGGGTTTTATCATTTTTCGGGTATACCCCCCCGTATCGAATTTTTCACCAAAAATTGATTTTTTTCGTATTTGAACTAACTATACCAGCGGCTTTTTCCCATCACCTACAACACGAAAACACCGGGTTATAATGAGTTTCGAGAAAAACTAAGGGAATTATAGCACTTTGAAAATGCGAAAAATCGATTTTCTTTAAACCTAAAAATAGCTATAGAAACCCCTATTAGTGGCTTATTCCCATCACCTACATCACGAAAACACCGGGTTATAACGGAATTCGACCGAAACAAGTGGATTTATAGCACTTTGAAAATTCGGAAAAAAGTCAATTTTTGACCCCATTTTTGAGCCCAAAAATGGGCTCAAAAATGTATTTGAACTAACTATACCAGCGGCTTTTTCCCATCACCTACAACACGAAAACACCGGGTTATAATGAGTTTCGAGAAAAACTAAGGGAATTATAGCACTTTGAAAATGCGAAAAATCGATTTTCTTTAAACCTAAAAATAGCTATAGAAACCCCTATTAGTGGCTTATTCCCATCACCTACATCACGAAAACACCGGGTTATAACGGAATTCGACCAAAACAAGTGGAATTAGAGCACTTTGAAAATTCGGAAAAAAGTCAATTTTTGACCCCGTTTTTGAGCCCAAAAATGGGCCCTTAAAATGCAAGATCTCAGCTAATATGAGAGCTACGACCTTGCGGATGGTCTCGTTGGATTCAGAAGGACGAAACTAAGACAAAACCGTTGGAATTTTCCAGATAGCTCCCATAGAAGTTGAGATATCGGCCTTCAAAGTTTGGGTTTTATCATTTTTCGGGTATACCCCCCCCGTATCGAATTTTTCACCAAAAATTGATTTTTTTTCGTATTTGAACTAACTATACCAGCGGCTTTTTCCCATCACCTACAACACGAAAACACCGGGTTATAATGAGTTTCGTGAAAAACTAAGGGAATTATAGCACTTTGAAAATGCGAAAAATCGATTTTCTTTAAACCTAAAAATAGCTATAGAAACCCCTATTAGTGGCTTATTCCCATCACCTACATCACGAAAACACCGTGTTATAACGGAATTCGACCGAAACATGTGGATTTATAGCACTTTGAAAATTCGGAAAAAAGTCAATTTTTGACCCCATTTTTGAGCCCAAAAATGGGCTCAAAAATGTATTTGAACTAACTATACCAGCGGCTTTTTCCCATCACCTACAACACGAAAACACCGGGTTATAATGAGTTTCGAGAAAAACTAAGGGAATTATAGCACTTTGAAAATGCGAAAAATCGATTTTCTTTAAACCTAAAAATAGCTATAGAAACCCCTATTAGTGGCTTATTCCCATCACCTACATCACGAAAACACCGGGTTATAACGGAATTCGACCAAAACAAGTGGAATTAGAGCACTTTGAAAATTCGGAAAAAAGTCAATTTTTGACCCCGTTTTTGAGCCCAAAAATGGGCCCTTAAAATGCAAGATCTCAGCTAATATGAGAGCTACGACCTTGCGGATGGTCTCGTTGGATTCAGAAGGACGAAACTAAGACAAAACCGTTGGAATTTTCCAGATAGCTCCCATAGAAGTTGAGATATCGGCCTTCAAAGTTTGGGTTTTATCATTTTTCGGGTATACCCCCCCGTATCGAATTTTTCACCAAAAATTGATTTTTTTCGTATTTGAACTAACTATACCAGCGGCTTTTTCCCATCACCTACAACACGAAAACACCGGGTTTTAATGAGTTCGAGAAAAACTAAGGGAATTATAGCACTTTGAAAATGCGAAAAATCGATTTTCTTTAAACCTAAAAATAGCTATAGAAACCCCTATTAGTGGCTTATTCCCATCACCTACATCACGAAAACACCGGGTTATAACGGAATTCGACCAAAACAAGTGGAATTATAGCACTTTGAAAATTCGGAAAAAAGTCAATTTTTGACCCCGTTTTTGAGCCCAAAAATGGGCCCTAAAAATGCAAGATCTCAGCTAATATGAGAGCTACGACCTTGCGGATGGTCTCGTTGGATTCAGAAGGACGAAACTAAGACAAAACCGTTGGAATTTTCCCGATAGCTCCCATAGAAGTTGAGATATCGGCCTTCAAAGTTTGGGTTTTATCATTTTTCGGGTATACCCCCCCGTATCGAATTTTTCACCAAAAATTGATTTTTTTCGTATTTGAACTAACTATACCAGCGGCTTTTTCCCATCACCTACAACACGAAAACACCGGGTTATAATGAGTTTCGAGAAAAACTAAGGGAATTATAGCACTTTGAAAATGCGAAAAATCGATTTTCTTTAAACCTAAAAATAGCTATAGAAACCCCTATTAGTGGCTTATTCCCATCACCTACATCACGAAAACACCGGGTTATAACGGAATTCGACCAAAACAAGTGGAATTAGAGCACTTTGAAAATTCGGAAAAAAGTCAATTTTTGACCCCGTTTTTGAGCCCAAAAATGGGCCCTAAAAATGCAAGATCTCAGCTAATATGAGAGCTACGACCTTGCGGATGGTCTCGTTGGATTCAGAAGGACGAAACTAAGACAAAACCGTTGGAATTTTCCCGATAGCTCCCATAGAAGTTGAGATTTCGGCCTTCAAAGTTTGGGTTTTATCATTTTTCGGGTATACCCCCCTGTATCGAATTTTTCACCAAAAATTGATTTTTTTCGTATTTGAACTAACTATACCAGCGGCTTTTTCCCATCACCTACAACACGAAAACACCGGGTTATAATGAGTTTCGAGAAAAACTAAGGGAATTATAGCACTTTGAAAATGCGAAAAATCGATTTTCTTTAAACCTAAAAATTGCTATAGAAACCCCTATTAGTGGCTTATTCCCATCAAGTACATCACGAAAACACCGGGTTATAACGGAATTCGACCGAAACAAGTGGAATTATAGCACTTTGAAAATTCGGAAAAAAGTCAATTTTTGACCCCGTTTTTGAGCCCAAAAATGGGCCCTAAAAATGCAAGATCTCAGCTAATATGAGAGCTACGACCTTGCGGATGGTCTCGTTGGATTCAGAAGGACGAAACTAAGACAAAACCGTTGGAATTTTTCCGATAGCTCCCATAGAAGTTGAGATATCGGCCTTCAAAGTTTGGGTTTTATCATTTTTCGGGTATACCCCCCCGTATCGAATTTTTCACCAAAAATTGATTTTTTTCGTATTTGAACTAACTATACCAGCGGCTTTTTTCCCATCACCTACAACACGAAAACACCGGGTTATAATGAGTTTCGAGAAAAACTAAGGGAATTATAGCACTTTGAAAATGCGAAAAATCGATTTTCTTTAAACCTAAAAATAGCTATAGAAACCCCTATTAGTGGCTTATTCCCATCACCTACATCACGAAAACACCGGGTTATAACGGAATTCGACCGAAACAAGTGGAATTATAGCACTTTAAAAATTCGGAAAAAAGTCAATTTTTGACCCCGTTTTTGAGCCCAAAAATGGGCCCTTAAAATGCAAGATCTCAGCTAATATGAAAGCTACGACCTTGCGGATGGTCTCGTTGGATTCAAAAGGACGAAACTAAGACAAAACCGTTGGAATTTTCCCGATAGCTCCCATAGAAGTTGAGATATCGGCCTTCAAAGTTTGGGTTTTATCATTTTTCGGGTATACCCCCCCGTATCGAATTTTTCACCAAAAATTGATTTTTTTCGTATTTGAACTAACTATACCAGCGGCTTTTTCCCATCACCTACAACACGAAAACACCGGGTTTTAATGAGTTCGAGAAAAACTAAGGGAATTATAGCACTTTGAAAATGCGAAAAATCGATTTTCTTTAAACCTAAAAATAGCTATAGAAACCCCTATTAGTGGCTTATTCCCATCACCTAAATCACGAAAACACCGGGTTATAACGGAATTCGACCGAAACAAGTGGATTTATAGCACTTTGAAAATTCGGAAAAACGTCAATTTTTGACCCCATTTTTGAGCCCAAAAATGGGCCCTAGAAATGCAAGATCTCAGCTAATATGAGAGCTACGACCTTGCGGATGGTCTCGTTGGATTCAGAAGGACGAAACTAAGACAAAACCGATGGAATTTTCCCGATAGCTCTCATAGAAGTTGAGATATCGGCCTTCAAAATTTGGGTTTTATCATTTTTCGGGTATACCCCCCCGTATCGAATTTTTCACCAAAAATTGATTTTTTTCGTATTTGAACTAACTATACCAGCGGCTTTTTCCCATCACCTACAACACGAAAACACCGGGTTATAATGAGTTTCGAGAAAAACTAAGGGAATTATAGCACTTTGAAAATGCGAAAAATCGATTTTCTTTAAACCTAAAAATAGCTATAGAAACCCCTATTAGTGGCTTATTCCCATCACCTACATCACGAAAACACCGGGTTATAACGGAATTCGACCAAAACAAGTGGAATTATAGCACTTTGAAAATTCGGAAAAAAGTCAATTTTTGACCCCGTTTTTGAGCCCAAAAATGGGCCCTAAAAATGCAAGATCTCAGCTAATATGAGAGCTACGACCTTGCGGATGGTCTCGTTGGATTCAGAAGGACGAAACTAAGGCAAAACCGTTGGAATTTTCCCGATAGCTCCCATAGAAGTTGAGATATCGGCCTTCAAAGTTTGGGTTTTATCATTTTTCGGGTATACCCCCCCGTATCGAATTTTTCACCAAAAATTGATTTTTTTCGTATTTGAACTAACTATACCAGCGGCTTTTTCCCATCACCTACAACACGAAAACACCGGGTTATAATGAGTTTCGAGAAAAACTAAGGGAATTATAGCACTTTGAAAATGCGAAAAATCGATTTTCTTTAAACCTAAAAATAGCTATAGAAACCCCTATTAGTGGCTTATTCCCATCACCTACATCACGAAAACACCGGGTTATAACGGAATTCGACCGAAACAAGTGGAATTATAGCACTTTGAAAATTGGGAAAAAAGTCAATTTTTGACCCCGTTTTTGAGCCCAAAAATGGGCCCTAAAAATGCAAGATCTCAGCTAATATGAAAGCTACGACCTTGCGGATGGTCTCGTTGGATTCAAAAGGACGAAACTAAGACAAAACCGTTGGAATTTTCCCGATAGCTCCCATAGAAGTTGAGATATCGGCCTTCAAAGTTTGGGTTTTATCATTTTTCGGGTATACCCCCCCGTATCGAATTTTTCACCAAAAATTGATTTTTTTCGTATTTAAACTAACTATACCAGCGGCTTTTTCCCATTACCTACAACACGAAAACACCGGGTTATAATGAGTTTCGAGAAAAACTAAGGGAATTATAGCACTTTGAAAATGCGAAAAATCGATTTTCTTTAAACTCGAAAATAGCTATAGAAACCCCTATTAGTGGCTTATTCCCATAACCTACATCACGAAAACACCGGGTTATAACGGAATTCGACCGAAACAAGTGGAATTATAGTAGTTTGAAAATTGGGAAAAAAGTCAATTTTTGACCCCGTTTTTGAGCCCAAAAATGGGCCCTAAAAATGCAAGATCTCAGCTAATATGAGAGCTACGACCTTGCGGATGGTCTCGTTGGATTCAGAAGGACGAAACTAAGACAAAAAGTTGGAATTTTCCCGATAGCTCCCATAGAAGTTGAGATATCGGCCTTCAAAGTTTGGGTTTTATCATTTTTCGGGTATACCCCCCCGTATCGAATTTTTCACCAAAAATTGATTTTTTTCGTATTTAAACTAACTATACCAGCGGCTTTTTCCCATTACCTACAACACGAAAACACCGGGTTATAATGAGTTTCGAGAAAAACTAAGGGAATTATAGCACTTTGAAAATGCGAAAAATCGATTTTCTTTAAACCTAAAAATAGCTATAGAAACATCTATTAGTGGCTTATTCCTATCACCTACATCACGAAAACACCGGGTTATAACGGAATTCGACCGAAACAAGTGGAATTATAGCACTTTGAAAATTCGGAAAAAAGTCAATTTTTGACCCCCGTTTTTGAGCCCAAAAATGGGCCCTAAAAATGCAAGATCTCAGCTAATATGAGAGCTACGACCTTGCGGATGGTCTCGTTGGATTCAGAAGGACGAAACTAAGACAAAACCGTTGGAATTTTCCCGATAGCTCCCACAGAAGTTGAGATATCGGCCTTCAAAGTTTGGGTTTTATCATTTTTCGGGTATACCCCCCGTATCGAATTTTTCACCAAAAATTGATTTTTTTCGTATTTGAACTAACTATACCAGCGGCTTTTTCCCATCACCTACAACACGAAAACACCGGGTTATAATGAGTTTCGAGAAAAACTAAGGGAATTATAGCACTTTGAAAATGCGAAAAATCGATTTTCTTTAAACCTAAAAATAGCTATAGAAACCCCTATTAGTGGCTTATTCCCAATCACCTACATCACGAAAACACCGGGTTATAACGGAATTCGACCGAAACAAGTGGAATTATAGCACTTTGAAAATTGGGAAAAAAGTCAATTTTTGACCCCGTTTTTGAGCTCAAAAATGGGCCCCTAAAAATGCAAGATCCCAGCTAATATGAGAGCTACGACCTTGCGGATGGTCTCGTTGGATTCAGAAGGACGAAACTAAGACAAAACCGTTGGAATTTTCCCGATAGCTCCCACAGAAGTTGAGATTTCGGCCTTCAAAGTTTGGGTTTTATCATTTTTCGGGTATACCCCCCCTGTATCGAATTTTTCACCAAAAATTGATTTTTTTCGTATTTGAACTAACTATACCAGCGGCTTTTTCCCATCACCTACAACACGAAAACACCGGGTTATAATGAGTTTCGAGAAAAACTAAGGGAATTATAGCACTTTGAAAATGCGAAAAATCGATTTTCTTTAAACCTAAAAATAGCTATAGAAACCCCTATTAGTGGCTTATTCCCAACACCTACATCACGAAAACACCGGGTTATAACGGAATTCGACCGAAACAAGTGGAATTATAGCACTTTGAAAATTGGGAAAAAAGTCAATTTTTGACCCCGTTTTTGAGCCCAAAAATGGGCCCTAAAAATGCAAGATCTCAGCTAATATGAAAGCTACGACCTTGCGGATGGTCTCGTTGGATTCAGAAGGACGAAACTAAGACAAAACCGTTGGAATTTTCCCGATAGCTCCCATAGAAGTTGAGATATCGGCCTTCAAAGTTTGGGTTTTATCATTTTTCGGGTATACCCCCCCGTATCGAATTTTTCACCAAAAATTGATTTTTTTCGTATTTGAACTAATTATACCAGCGGCTTTTTCCCATCACCTACAACACGAAAACACCGGGTTATAATGAGTTTCGAGAAAAACTAAGGGAATTATAGCACTTTGAAAATGCGAAAAATCGATTTTCTTTAAACCTAAAAATTGCTATAGAAACCCCTATTAGTGGCTTATTCCCATCACCTACATCACGAAAACCTCGGGTTATAACGGAATTCGACCGAAACAAGTGGAATTATAGCACTTTGAAAATTCGGAAAAAAGTCAATTTTTGACCCCGTTTTTGAGCCCAATAATGGGCCCTAAAAATGCAAGATCTCAGCTAATATGAGAGCTACGACCTTGCGGATGGTCTCGTTGGATTCAGAAGGACGAAACTAAGACAAAACCGTTGGAATTTTCCCGATAGCTCCCATAGAAGGTGAGATATCGGCCTTCAAAATTTGGGTTTTATCATTTTTCGGGTATACCCCCCCGTATCGAATTTTTCACCAAAAATTGATTTTTTTCGTATTTGAACTAACTATACCAGCGGCTTTTTCCCATCACCTACAACACGAAAACACCGGGTTATAATGAGTTTCGAGAAAAACTAAGGGAATTATAGCACTTTGAAAATGCGAAAAATCGATTTTCTTTAGACCTAAAAATAGCTATAGAAACCCCTATTAGTGGCTTATTCCCATCACCTACATCACGAAAACACCGGGTTATAACGGAATTCGACCGAAACAAGTGAAATTATAGCACTTTGAAAATTCGGAAAAAGTCAATTTTTGACCCCGTTTTTGAGCCCAAAAATGGGCCCTAAAAATGTAAGATCTCAGCTAATATGAGAGCTACGACCTTGCGGATGGTCTCGTTGGATTCAGAAGGACGAAACTAAGACAAAACCGTTGGAATTTTCCCGATAGCTCCCATAGAAGTTGAGATATCGGCCTTCAAAGTTTGGGTTTTATCATTTTTCGGGTATACCCCCCCGTATCGAATTTTTCACCAAAAATTGATTTTTTTCGTATTTGAACTAACTATACCAGCGGCTTTTTCCCATCACCTACAACACGAAAACACCGGGTTATAATGAGTTTCGAGAAAAACTAAGGGAATTATAGCACTTTGAAAATGCGAAAAATCGATTTTTTTTAAACCTAAAAATAGCTATAGAAACCCCTATTAGTGGCTTATTCCCATCACCTACATCACGAAAACACCGGGTTATAACGGAATTCGACCGAAACAAGTGGAATTATAGCACTTTGAAAATTGGGAAAAAAGTCAATTTTTGACCCCGTTTTTGAGCCCAAAAATGGGCCCTAAAAATGCAAGATCTCAGCTAATATGAGAGCTACGACCTTGCGGATGGTCTCGTTGGATTCAAAAGGACGAAACTAAGACAAAACCGTTGGAATTTTCCCGATAGCTCCCATAGAAGTTGAGATATCGGCCTTCAAAGTTTGGGTTTTATCATTTTTCGGGTATACCCCCCCGTATCGAATTTTTCACCAAAAATTGATTTTTTTCGTATTTGAACTAACTATACCAGCGGCTTTTTCCCATCACCTACAACACGAAAACACCGGGTTATAATGAGTTTCGAGAAAAACTAAGGGAATTATAGCACTTTGAAAATGCGAAAAATCGATTTTCTTTAGACCTAAAAATAGCTATAGAAACCCCTATTAGTGGCTTATTCCCATCACCTACATCACGAAAACACCGGGTTATAACGGAATTCGACCGAAACAAGTGAAATTATAGCACTTTGAAAATTCGGAAAAAGTCAATTTTTGACCCCGTTTTTGAGCCCAAAAATGGGCCCTAAAAATGTAAGATCTCAGCTAATATGAGAGCTACGACCTTGCGGATGGTCTCGTTGGATTCAGAAGGACGAAACTAAGACAAAACCGTTGGAATTTTCCCGATAGCTCCCATAGAAGTTGAGATATCGGCCTTCAAAGTTTGGGTTTTATCATTTTTCGGGTATACCCCCCCGTATCGAATTTTTCACCAAAAATTGATTTTTTTCGTATTTGAACTAACTATACCAGCGGCTTTTTCCCATCACCTACAACACGAAAACACCGGGTTATAATGAGTTTCGAGAAAAACTAAGGG
Organism: Anthonomus grandis grandis; assembly: GCF_022605725.1. NCBI lineage: Eukaryota > Metazoa > Arthropoda > Insecta > Coleoptera > Curculionidae > Anthonomus > Anthonomus grandis. Next base: position 31,570,056 of record NC_065547.1, on the reverse strand, counting down.
AATTATAGCACTTTGAAAATGCGAAAAATCGATTTTTTTTAAACCTAAAAATAGCTATAGAAACCCCTATTAGTGGCTTATTCCCATCACCTACATCACGAAAACACCGGGTTATAACGGAATTCGACCGAAACAAGTGGAATTATAGCACTTTGAAAATTGGGAAAAAAGTCAATTTTTGACCCCGTTTTTGAGCCCAAAAATGGGCCCTAAAAATGCAAGATCTCAGCTAATATGAGAGCTACGACCTTGCGGATGGTCTCGTTGGATTCAAAAGGACGAAACTAAGACAAAACCGTTGGAATTTTCCCGATAGCTCCCATAGAAGTTGAGATATCGGCCTTCAAAGTTTGGGTTTTATCATTTTTCGGGTATACCCCCCCGTATCGAATTTTTCACCAAAAATTGATTTTTTTCGTATTTGAACTAACCATACCAGCGGCTTTTTCCCATCACCTATAACACGAAAACACCGGGTTATAATGAGTTTCGAGAAAAACTAAGGGAATTATAGCACTTTGAAAATGCGAAAAATCGATTTTCTTTAAACCTAAAAATAGCTATAGAAACCCCTATTAGTGGCTTATTCCCATCACCTACATCACGAAAACCTCGGGTTATAACGGAATTCGACCGAAACAAGTGGAATTATAGCACTTTGAAAATTCGGAAAAAAGTCAATTTTTGACCCCGTTTTTGAGCCCAAAAATGGGCCCTAAAAATGCAAGATCTCAGCTAATATGAGAGCTACGACCTTGCGGATGGTCTCGTTGGATTCAAAAGGACGAAACTAAGACAAAACCGTTGGAATTTTCCCGATAGCTCCCATAGAAGTTGAGATATCGGCCTTCAAAGTTTGGGTTTTATCATTTTTCGGGTATACCCCCCCGTATCGAATTTTTCACCAAAAATTGATTTTTTTCGTATTTGAACTAACCATACCAGCGGCTTTTTCCCATCACCTACAACACGAAAACACCGGGTTATAATGAGTTTCGAGAAAAACTAAGGGAATTATAGCACTTTGAAAATGCGAAAAATCGATTTTCTTTAAACCTAAAAATTGCTATAGAAACCCCTATTAGTGGCTTATTCCCATCACCTACATCACGAAAACACCGGGTTATAACGGAATTCGACCGAAACAAGTGGAATTATAGCACTTTGAAAATTCGGAAAAAAGTCAATTTTTGACCCCGTTTTTGAGCCCAATAATGGGCCCTAAAAATGCAAGATCTCAGCTAATATGAGAGCTACGACCTTGCGGATGGTCTCGTTGGATTCAGAAGGACGAAACTAAGACAAAACCGTTAGAATTTTGCCGATAGCTCCCATAGACGTTGAGATATCGGCCTTCAAAGTTTGGGTTTTATCATTTTTCGGGTATACCCCCCCGTATCGTATTTTTCACCAAAAATTGATTTTTTTCGTATTTGAACTAACTATACCAGCGGCTTTTTCCCATTACCTACAACACGAAAACACCGGGTTATAATGAGTTTCGAGAAAAACATGCGAAAAATCGATTTTCTTTAAACTCGAAAATAGCTATAGAAACCCCTATTAGTGGCTTATTCCCATAACCTACATCACGAAAACACCGGGTTATAACGGAATTCGACCGAAACAAGTGGAATTATAGTAGTTTGAAAATTCGGAAAAAAAGTCAATTTTTGACCCCGTTTTGAGCCCAAAAATGGGCCCTAAAAATGCAAGATCTCAGCTAATATGAGAGCTACGACCTTGCGGATGGTCTCGTTGGATTCAGAAGGACGAAACTAAGACAAAACCGTTAGAATTTTGCCGATAGCTCCCATAGACGTTGAGATATCGGCCTTCAAAGTTTGGGTTTTATCATTTTTCGGGTATACCCCCCCGTATCGTATTTTTCACCAAAAATTGATTTTTTTCGTATTTGAACTAACTATACCAGCGGCTTTTTCCCATTACCTACAACACGAAAACACCGGGTTATAATGAGTTTCGAGAAAAACTAAGGGAATTATAGCACTTTGAAAATGCGAGAAATCGATTTTCTTTAAACCTAAAAATAGCTATAGAAACCCCTATTAGTGGCTTATTCCCATCACCTACATCACGAAAACACCGGGTTATAACGGAATTCGACCGAAACAAGTGGAATTATAGCACTTTGAGAATTCGGAAAAAAGTCAATTTTTGACCCCGTTTTTGAGCCCAAAAATGGGCCCTAAAAATGTAAGATCTCAGCTAATATGAGAGCTACGACCTTGCGGATGGTCTCGTTGGATTCAGAAGGACGAAACTAAGACAAAACCGTTGGAATTTTCCCGATAGCTCCCATAGAAGGTGAGATATCGGCCTTCAAAATTTGGGTTTTATCATTTTTCGGGTATACCCCCCCGTATCGAATTTTTCACCAAAAATTGATTTTTTTCGTATTTGAACTAACTATACCAGCGGCTTTTTCCCATCACCTACAACACGAAAACACCGGGTTATAATGAGTTTCGAGAAAAACTAAGGGAATTATAGCACTTTGAAAATGCGAAAAATCGATTTTCTTTAGACCTAAAAATAGCTATAGAAACCCCTATTAGTGGCTTATTCCCATCACCTACATCACGAAAACACCGGGTTATAACGGAATTCGACCGAAACAAGTGAAAATATAGCACTTTGAAAATTCGGAAAAAAGTCAATTTTTGACCCCGTTTTTGAGCCCAAAAATGGGCCCTAAAAATGTAAGATCTCAGCTAATATGAGAGCTACGACCTTGCGGATGGTCTCGTTGGATTCAGAAGGACGAAACTAAGACAAAACCGTTGGAATTTTCCCGATAGCTCCCATAGAAGTTGAGATATCGGCCTTCAAAGTTTGGGTTTTATCATTTTTCGGGTATACCCCCCCGTATCGAATTTTTCACCAAAAATTGATTTTTTTCGTATTTGAACTAACTATACCAGCGGCTTTTTCCCATCACCTACAACACGAAAACACCGGGTTATAATGAGTTTCGAGAAAAACTAAGGGAATTATAGCACTTTGAAAATGCGAAAAATCGATTTTTTTTAAACCTAAAACTAGCTATAGAAACCCCTATTAGTGGCTTATTCCCATCACCTACATCACGAAAACACCGGGTTATAACGGAATTCGACCGAAACAAGTGGAATTATAGCACTTTGAAAATTGGGAAAAAAGTCAATTTTTGACCCCGTTTTTGAGCCCAAAAATGGGCCCTAAAAATGCAAGATCTCAGCTAATATGAGAGCTACGACCTTGCGGATGGTCTCGTTGGATTCAAAAGGACGAAACTAAGACAAAACCGTTGGAATTTTCCCGATAGCTCCCATAGAAGTTGAGATATCGGCCTTCAAAGTTTGGGTTTTATCATTTTTCGGGTATACCCCCCCGTATCGAATTTTTCACCAAAAATTGATTTTTTTCGTATTTGAACTAACTATACCAGCGGCTTTTTCCCATTACCTACAACACGAAAACACCGGGTTATAATGAGTTTCGAGAAAAACTAAGGGAATTATAGCACTTTGAAAATGCGAAAAATCGATTTTCTTTAAAGCTAAAAATAGCTATAGAAACCCCTATTAGTGGCTTATTCCCAACACCTACATCACGAAAACACCGGGTTATAACGGAATTCGACCGAAACAAGTGGAATTATAGCACTTTGAAAATTGGGAAAAAAGTCAATTTTTGACCCCGTTTTTGAGCCCAAAAATGGGCCCTAAAAATGCAAGATCTCAGCTAATATGAGAGCTACGACCTTGCGGATGGTCTCGTTATTTTCAAAAGGACGAAACTAAGACAAAACCGTTGGAATTTTCCCGATAGCTCCCATAGAAGTTGAGATATCGGCCTTCAAAGTTTGGGTTTTATCATTTTTCGGGTATACCCCCCCGTATCGAATTTTTCACCAAAAATTGATTTTTTTCGTATTTGAACTAACTATACCAGCGGCTTTTTCCCATTACCTACAACACGAAAACACCGGGTTATAATGAGTTTCGAGAAAAACTAAGGGAATTATAGCACTTTGAAAATGCGAAAAATCGATTTTCTTTAAACCTAAAAATAGCTATAGAAACCCCTATTAGTGGCTTATTCCCATCACCTACATCACGAAAACACCGGGTTATAACGGAATTCGACCGAAACAAGTGGAATTATAGCACTTTGAAAATTCGGAAAAAAGTCAATTTTTGACCCCGTTTTTGAGCCCAAAAATGGGCCCTAAAAATGCAAGATCTCAGCTAATATGAGAGCTACGACCTTGCGGATGGTCTCGTTGGATTCAGAAGGACGAAACTAAGACAAAACCGTTGGAATTTTCCCGATAGCTCCCATAGAAGTTGAGATTTCGGCCTTCAAAGTTTGGGTTTTATCATTTTTCGGGTATACCCCCCCGTATCGAATTTTTCACCAAAAATTGATTTTTTTCGTATTTGAACTAACTATACCAGCGGCTTTTTCCCATTACCTACAACACGAAAACACCGGGTTATAATGAGTTTCGAGAAAAACTAAGGGAATTATAGCACTTTGAAAATGCGAAAAATCGATTTTCTTTAAACCTAATCGATTTTCTTTAAACCCGAAAATAGCGATAGAAACCCCTATTAGTGGCTTATTCCCATCACCTACATGATGAAAACAGCGGGTTATAACGGAATTCGACCGAAACAAGTGGAATTATAGCACTTTGAAAATTCGGAAAAAAGTCAATTTTTGACCCCGTTTTTGAGCCCAAAAATGGGCCCTAAAAATGCAAGATCTCAGCCAATATGAGAGCTACGACCTTGCGGATGGTCTCGTTGGATTCAGAAGGACGAAACTAAGACAAAACCGTTGGAATTTTCCCGATAGCTCCCATAGAAGTTGAGATATCGGCCTTCAAAGTTTGGGTTTTATCATTTTTCGGGTATACCCCCCCGTATCGAATTTTTCACCAAAAATTGATTTTTTTCGTATTTGAACTAATTATACCAGCGGCTTTTTCCCATCACCTACAACACGAAAACACCGGGTTATAATGAGTTTCGAGAAAAACTAAGGGAATTATAGCACTTTGAAAATGCGAAAAATCGATTTTCTTTAAACCTAAAAATTGCTATAGAAACCCCTATTAGTGGCTTATTCCCATCACCTACATCACGAAAACCTCGGGTTATAACGGAATTCGACCGAAACAAGTGGAATTATAGCACTTTGAAAATTCGGAAAAAAGTCAATTTTTGACCCCGTTTTTGAGCCCAATAATGGGCCCTAAAAATGCAAGATCTCAGCTAATATGAGAGCTACGACCTTGCGGATGGTCTCGTTGGATTCAGAAGGACGAAACTAAGACAAAACCGTTGGAATTTTTCCGATAGCTCCCATAGAAGTTGAGATATCGGCCTTCAAAGTTTGGGTTTTATCATTTTTCGGGTATACCCCCCCGTATCGAATTTTTCACCAAAAATTGATTTTTTTCGTATTTGAACTAACTATACCAGCGGCTTTTTCCCATCACCTACAACACGAAAACACCGGGTTATAATGAGTTTCGAGAAAAACTAAGGGAATTATAGCACTTTGAAAATGCGAAAAATCGATTTTCTTTAAACCTAAAAATTGCTATAGAAACCCCTATTAGTGGCTTATTCCCATCACCTACATCACGAAAACCTCGGGTTATAACGGAATTCGACCGAAACAAGTGGAATTATAGCACTTTGAAAATTCGGAAAAAAGTCAATTTTTGACCCCGTTTTTGAGCCCAATAATGGGCCCTAAAAATGCAAGATCTCAGCTAATATGAGAGCTACGACCTTGCGGATGGTCTCGTTGGATTCAGAAGGACGAAACTAAGACAAAACCTTTGGAATTTTTCCGATAGCTCCCATAGAAGTTGAGATATCGGCCTTCAAAGTTTGGGTTTTATCATTTTTCGGGTATACCCCCCCGTATCGAATTTTTCACCAAAAATTGATTTTTTTCGTATTTGAACTAACTATACCAGCGGCTTTTTCCCATCACCTACAACACGAAAACACCGGGTTATAATGAGTTTCGAGAAAAACTAAGGGAATTATAGCACTTTGAAAATGCGAAAAATCGATTTTCTTTAAACCTAAAAATTGCTATAGAAACCCCTATTAGTGGCTTATTCCCATCACCTACATCACGAAAACACCGGGTTATAACGGAATTCGACCGAAACAAGTGGAATTATAGCACATTGAAAATTCGGAAAAAAGTCAATTTTTGACCCCGTTTTTGAGCCCAAAAATGGGCCCTAAAAATGCAAGATCTCAGCTAATATGAGAGCTACGACCTTGCGGATGGTCTCGTTGGATTCAGAAGGACGAAACTAAGACAAAACCGTTGGAATTTTCCCGATAGCTCCCATAGAAGGTGAGATATCGGCCTTCAAAGTTTGGGTTTTATCATTTTTCGGGTATACCCCCCCGTATCGAATTTTTCACCAAAAATTGATTTTTTTCGTATTTGAACTAACTATACCAGCGGCTTTTTCCCATCACCTACAACACGAAAACACCGGGTTATAATGAGTTTCGAGAAAAACTAAGGGAATTATAGCACTTTGAAAATGCGAAAAATCGATTTTCTTTAGACCTAAAAATAGCTATAGAAACCCCTATTAGTGGCTTATTCCCATCACCTACATCACGAAAACACCGGGTTATAACGGAATTCGACCGAAACAAGTGAAATTATAGCACTTTGAAAATTCGGAAAAAAGTCAATTTTTGACCCCGTTTTTGAGCCCAAAAATGGGCCCTAAAAATGTAAGATCTCAGCTAATATGAGAGCTACGACCTTGCGGATGGTCTCGTTGGATTTAGAAGGACGAAACTAAGACAAAACCGTTGGAATTTTCCCGATAGCTCCCATAGAAGTTGAGATATCGGCCTTCAAAGTTTGGGTTTTATCATTTTTCGGGTATACCCCCCCGTATCGAATTTTTCACCAAAAATTGATTTTTTTCGTATTTGAACTAACTATACCAGCGGCTTTTTCCCATCACCTACAACACGAAAACACCGGGTTATAATGAGTTTCGAGAAAAACTAAGGGAATTATAGCACTTTGAAAATGCGAAAAATCGATTTTTTTTAAACCTAAAAATAGCTATAGAAACCCCTATTAGTGGCTTATTCCCATCACCTACATCACGAAAACATCGGGTTATAACGGAATTCGACCGAAACAAGTGGAATTATAGCACTTTGAAAATTCGGAAAAAAGTCAATTTTTGACCCCGTTTTTGAGCCCAAAAATGGGCCCTAAAAATGCAAGATCTCAGCTAATATGAGAGCTACGACCTTGCGGATGGTCTCGTTGGATTCAGAAGGACGAAACTAGGACAAAACCGTTGGAATGTTCTCGATAGCTCCCATAGAAGTTGAGATATCGGCCTTCAAAGTTTGGGTTTTATCATTTTTCGGGTATACCCCCCCGTATCGAATTTTTCACCAAAAATTAATTTTTTTCGTATTTGAACTAACTATACCAGCGGCTTTTTCCCATCACCTACAACACGAAAACACCGGGTTATAATGAGTTTCGAGAAAAACTAAGGGAATTATAGCACTTTGAGAATGCGAAAAATCGATTTTCTTTAAACCTAAAAATAGCTATAGAAACCCCTATTAGTGGCTTATTCCCATCACCTACATCACGAAAACACCGGGTTATAACGGAATTCGACCGAAACAAGTGGAATTATAGCACTTTGAAAATTCGGAAAAAAGTCAATTTTTGACCCCGTTTTTGAGCCCAAAAATGGGCCCTAAAAATGCAAGATCTCAGCTAATATGAGAGCTACGACCTTGCGGATGGTCTCGTTGGATTCGGAAGGACGAAACTAGGACAAAACCGTTGGAATGTTCCCGATAGCTCCCATAGAAGTTGAGATATCGGCCTTCAAAGTTTGGGTTTTATCATTTTTCGGGTATACCCCCCCGTATCGAATTTTTCACCAAAAATTGATTTTTTTCGTATTTGAACTAACCATACCAGCGGCTTTTTCCCATCACCTACAACACGAAAACATCGGGTTATAATGAGTTTCGAGAAAAACTAAGGGAATTATAGCACTTTGAGAATGCGAAAAATCGATTTTCTTTAAACCTAAAAATAGCTATAGAAACCCCTATTAGTGGCTTATTCCCATCACCTACATCACGAAAACACCGGCTTATAACGGAATTCGACCGAAACAAGTGGAATTATAGCACTTTGAAAATTCGGAAAAAAGTCAATTGTTGACCCCGTTTTTGAGCCCATAAATGGGCCCTAAAAATGCAAGATCTCAGCTAATATGAGAGCTACGACCTTGCGGATGGTCTCGTTGGATTCAGAAGGACGAAACTAGGACAAAACCGTTGGAATGTTCTCGATAGCTCCCATAGAAGTTGAGATATCGGCCTTCAAAGTTTGGGTTTTATCATTTTTCGGGTATACTCCCCCGTATCGAATTTTTCACCAAAAATTGATTTTTTTTGTGTTTGAACTAACTATACCAGCGGCTTTTTCCCATCACCTACAACACGAAAACACCGGGTTATAATGAGTTTCGAGAAAAACTAAGGGAATTATAGCACTTTGAAAATGCGAAAAATCGATTTTCTTTAAACCTAAAAATAGCTATAGAAACCCCTATTAGTGGCTTATTCCCATCACCTACATCACGAAAACACCGGGTTATAACGGAATTCGACCGAAACAAGTGGAATTATAGCACTTTGAAAATTCGGAAAAAAGTCAATTTTTGACCCTGTTTTTGAGCCCAAAAATGGGCCCTAAAAATGCAAGATCTCAGCTAATATGAGAGCTACGACCTTGCGGATGGTCTCGTTGGATTCAGAAGGACGAAAGTAAGACAAAACCGTTGGAATTTTCCTGGTAGCTCCCATAGAAGTTGAGATATCGGCCTTCAAAGTTTGGGTTTTATCATTTTTCGGGTATACCCCCCCCGTATCGAATTTTTCACCAAAAATTGATTTTTTTCGTGTTTGAACTAATTATACCAGCGGCTTTTTCCGATCACCTACAACACGAAAACACCGGGTTATAATGAGTTTCGAGAAAAACTAAGGGAATTATAGCACTTTGAAAATGCGAAAAATCGATTTTCTTTAAATCTAAAAATAGCTATAGAAACCCCTATTAGTGGCTTATTCCCATCACCTACATCACGAAAACACCGGGTTATAACGGAATTCGACCGAAACAAGTGGAATTATAGCACATTGAAAATTCGGAAAAAAAGTCAATTTTTGACCCCGTTTTTGAGCCCAAAAATGGGCCCTAAAAATGCAAGATCTCAGCTAATATGAGAGCTACGACCTTGCGGATGGTCTCGTTGGATTCAGAAGGACGAAACTAAGACAAAACCGTTGGAATTTTCCCGATAGCTCCCATAGAAGGTGAGATATCGGCCTTCAAAGTTTGGGTTTTATCATTTTTCGGGTATACCCCCCCGTATCGAATTTTTCACCAAAAATTGATTTTTTTCGTATTTGAACTAACTATACCAGCGGCTTTTTCCCATCACCTACAACACGAAAACACCGGGTTATAATGAGTTTCGAGAAAAACTAAGGGAATTATAGCACTTTGAAAATGCGAAAAATCGATTTTCTTTAGACCTAAAAATAGCTATAGAAACCCCTATTAGTGGCTTATTCCCATCACCTACATCACGAAAACACCGGGTTATAACGGAATTCGACCGAAACAAGTGAAATTATAGCACTTTGAAAATTCGGAAAAAAGTCAATTTTTGACCCCGTTTTTGAGCCCAAAAATGGGCCCTAAAAATGTAAGATCTCAGCTAATATGAGAGCTACGACCTTGCGGATGGTCTCGTTGGATTTAGAAGGACGAAACTAAGACAAAACCGTTGGAATTTTCCCGATAGCTCCCATAGAAGTTGAGATATCGGCCTTCAAAGTTTGGGTTTTATCATTTTTCGGGTATACCCCCCCGTATCGAATTTTTCACCAAAAATTGATTTTTTTCATATTTGAACTAACTATACCAGCGGCTTTTTCCCATCACCTACAACACGAAAACACCGGGTTATAATGAGTTTCGAGAAAAACTAAGGGAATTATAGCACTTTGAAAATGCGAAAAATCGATTTTTTTTAAACCTAAAAATAGCTATAGAAACCCCTATTAGTGGCTTATTCCCATCACCTACATCACGAAAACACCGGGTTATAACGGAATTCGACCGAAACAAGTGGAATTATAGCACTTTGAAAATTCGGAAAAAAGTCAATTTTTGACCCCGTTTTTGAGCCAAAAAATGGGCCCTTAAAATGCAAGATCTCAGCTAATATGAGAGCTACGACCTTGCGGATGGTCTCGTTGGATTCAGAAGGACGAAACTAGGACAAAACCGTTGGAATGTTCTCGATAGCTCCCATAGAAGTTGAGATATCGGCCTTCAAAGTTTGGGTTTTATCATTTTTCGGGTATACCCCCCCGTATCGAATTTTTCACCAAAAATTAATTTTTTTCGTATTTGAACTAACTATACCAGCGGCTTTTTCCCATCACCTACAACACGAAAACACCGGGTTATAATGAGTTTCGAGAAAAACTAAGGGAATTATAGCACTTTGAGAATGCGAAAAATCGATTTTCTTTAAACCTAAAAATAGCTATAGAAACCCCTATTAGTGGCTTATTCCCATCACCTACATCACGAAAACACCGGGTTATAACGGAATTCGACCGAAACAAGTGGAATAATAGCACTTTGAAAATTCGGTAAAAAGTCAATTTTTGACCCCGTTTTTGAGCCCAAAAATTGGCCCTAAAAATGCAAGATCTCAGCTAATATGAGAGCTACGACCTTGCGGATGGTCTCGTTGGATTCAGAAGGACGAAAATAAGACAAAACCGTTGGAATTTTCCCGATAGCTCCCATAGAAGTTGAGATATGGCTTTCAAAGTTTGGGTTTTATCATTTTTCGGGTATACCCCCCCGTATCGAATTTTTCACCAAAAATTGATTTTTTTCGTATTTGAACTAACTATACCAGCGGCTTTTTCCCATCACCTACAACACGAAAACACCGGGTTATAATGAGTTTCGAAAAAAACTAAGGGAATTATAGCACTTTGAAAATGCGAAAAATCGATTTTCTTTAAACCTAAAAATAGCTATAGAAACCCCTATTAGTGGCTTATTCCCATCACCTACATCACGAAAACATCGGGTTATAACGGAATTCGACCGAAACAAGTGGAATTATAGCACTTTGAAAATTCGGAAAAAAGTCAATTTTTGACCCCGTTTTTGAGCCCAAAAATGGGCCCTAAAAATGCAAGATCTCAGCTAATATGAGAGCTACGACCTTGCGGATGGTCTCGTTGGATTCAGAAGGACGAAACTAGGACAAAACCGTTGGAATGTTCTCGATAGCTCCCATAGAAGTTGAGATATCGGCCTTCAAAGTTTGGGTTTTATCATTTTTCGGGTATACCCCCCCGTATCGAATTTTTCACCAAAAATTAATTTTTTTCGTATTTGAACTAACTATACCAGCGGCTTTTTCCCATCACCTACAACACGAAAACACCGGGTTATAATGAGTTTCGAGAAAAACTAAGGGAATTATAGCACTTTGAGAATGCGAAAAATCGATTTTCTTTAAACCTAAAAATAGCTATAGAAACCCCTATTAGTGGCTTATTCCCATCACCTACATCACGAAAACATCGGGTTATAACGGAATTCGACCGAAACAAGTGGAATTATAGCACTTTGAAAATTCGGAAAAAAGTCAATTTTTGACCCCGTTTTTGAGCCCAAAAATGGGCCCTAAAAATGCAAGATCTCAGCTAATATGAGAGCTACGACCTTGCGGATGGTCTCGTTGGATTCAGAAGGACGAAACTAGGACAAAACCGTTGGAATGTTCTCGATAGCTCCCATAGAAGTTGAGATATCGGCCTTCAAAGTTTGGGTTTTATCATTTTTCGGGTATACCCCCCCGTATCGAATTTTTCACCAAAAATTAATTTTTTTCGTATTTGAACTAACTATACCAGCGGCTTTTTCCCATCACCTACAACACGAAAACACCGGGTTATAATGAGTTTCGAGAAAAACTAAGGGAATTATAGCACTTTGAGAATGCGAAAAATCGATTTTCTTTAAAACCTAAAAATAGCTATAGAAACCCCTATTAGTGGCTTATTCCCATCGCCTACATCACAAAAACACCGGGTTATAACATAATTCGACCGAAACAAGTGGAATTATAGCACTTTGAAAATTCGGAAAAAAGTCAATTTTTGAACCCGTTTTTGAGCCCAAAAATGGGCCCTAAAAATGCAAGATCTCAGCTAATATGAGAGCTACGACCTTGCGGATGGTCTCGTTGGATTCAAAAGGACAAAACTAAGACAAAACCGTTGGAATTTTCTGATTAGCTCCCATAGAAGTTGAGATATCGGCCTTCAAAGTTTGGGTTTTATAATTTTTCGGGTATACCCCCCCGTATCGAATTTTTCACCAAAAATTGATTTTTCTCATATTTGAACTAACTATACCAGCGGCTTTTTCCCATCACCTACAACACGAAAACACCGGGTTATAATGAGTTTCGAGAAAAACTAAGGGAATTATAGCACTTTGAAAATGCGAAAAATCGATTTTCTTTAAACCTAAAAATAGCTATAGAAACCCCTATTAGTGGCTTATTCCCATCACCTACATCACGAAAACACCGGGTTATAACGGAATTCGACCGAAACAAGTGAAATTATAGCACTTTGAAAATTCGGAAAAAAGTCAATTTTTGACCCCGTTTTTGAGCCCAAAAATGGGCCCTAAAAATGCAAGATCTCAGCTAATATGAGAGCTACAACCTTGCGGATGGTCTCGTTGGATTCAGAAGGACGAAACTAAGACAACACCGTTAGAATTTTCCCGATAGCTCCCATAGAAGTTGAGATATCGGCCTTCAAAGTTTGGGTTTTATCATTTTTCGGGTATACCCCCCGTATCGAATTTTTCACCAAAAATTGATTTTTCTCGTGTTTGAACTAACTATACCAGCGGCTTTTTCCCATCACCTACAACACGAAAACACCGGGTTATAATGAGTTTCGAGAAAAACTAAGGGAATTATAGCACTTTGAAAATGCGAAAAGTCGATTTTCTTTAAACCTAAAAATAGCTATAGAAACTCCTATTAGTGGCTTATTCCCATCACCTACATCACGAAAACACCGGGTTATAACGGAATTCGACCGAAACAAGTGGAATTATAGCACTTTGAAAATTCGGGAAAAAGTCAATTTTTAACCCCGTTTTTGAGCCCAAAAATGGGCCCTAAAAATGCAAGATCTCAGCTAATATGAGAGCTACGACCTTACGGATGGTCCCGTTGGATTCAGAAGGACGAAACTAAGACAAAACCGTTGGAATTTTCCCGATAGCTCCCATAGAAGTTGAGATATCGGCCTTCAAAGTTTGGGTTTTATCATTTTTCGGGTATACCCCCCCTTATCGAATTTTTCACCCCCGTATCGAATTTTTCACCAAACATTGATTTTTTTCGTATTTGAACTAATTATACAAGCGGCTTTTTCCCATCACCTACAACACGAAAACACCGGGTTATAATGAGTTTCGAGAAAAACTAAGGGAATTATAGCACTTTGAAAATGCGAAAAATCGATTTTCTTTAAACCTAAAAATAGCTATAGAAACCCCTATTAGTGGCTTATTCCCATCACCTACATCACGAAAACACCGGGTTATAACGGAATTCGACCGAAACAAGTGGAATTATAGCACTTTGAAAATTCGGAAAAAAGTCAATTTTTGACCCCGTTTTTGAGCCCAAAAATGGGCCCTAAAAATGCAAGATCTCAGCTAATATGAGAGCTACGACCTTGCGGATGGTCTCGTTGGATTCAGAAGGACGAAACTAAGACAAAATTGTTGGAATTTTCCCGATAGCTCCCATAGAAGTTGAGATATCGGCCTTCAAAGTTTGGGTTTTATCATTTTTCGGGTATACCCCCCCGTATCGAATTTTTCACCAAAAATTGATTTTTTTCGTATTTGAACTAACTATACCAGCGGCTTTTTCCCATCACCTACAACACGAAAACACCGGGTTATAATGAGTTTCGAGAAAAACTAAGGGAATTATAGCACTTTGAAAATGCGAAAAAATCGATTTTCTTTAAACCTAAAAATAGCTATAGAAACCCCTATTAGTGGCTTATTCCCATCACCTACATCACGAAAACACCGGGTTATAACGGAATTCGACCGAAACAAGTGGAATTATAGCACTTTGAAAATTCGGAAAAAAGTCAATTTTTGACCCCGTTTTTGAGCCCAAAAAATGGGCCCTAAAAATGCAAGATCTCAGCTAATATGAGAGCTAAGACCTTGCGGATGGTCTCGTTGGATTCAGAAGGACGAAAATAAGACAAACCCGTTGGAATTTTCCTGGTAGCTCTCATAGAAGTTGAGATATCGGCCTTCAAAGTTTGGGTTTTATCATTTTTCGGGTATACCCCCCCCGTATCGAATTTTTCACCAAAAATTGATTTTTTTCGTATTTGAACTAACTATACCAGCGGCTTTTTCCCATCACCTACAACACGAAAACACCGGGTTATAATGAGTTTCGAGAAAAACTAAGGGAATTATAGCACTTTGAAAATGCGAAAAATCGATTTTCTTTAAACCTAAAAATAGCTATAGAAACTCCTATTAGTGGCTTATTCCCATCACCTACATCACGAAAACACCGGGTTATAACGGAATTCGACCGAAACAAGTGGAATTATAGCACTTTAAAAATTCGGAAAAAAGTCAATTTTCGACCCCGTTTTTGAGCCCAAAAATGGGCCCTAAAATGGCAAGATCTCAGCTAATATGAGAGCTACGACCTTGCGGATGGTCTCGTTGGATTCAGAAGGACGAAAATAAGACAAACCCGTTGGAATTTTCCTGGTAGCTCCCATAGAAGTTGAGATATCGGCCTTCAAAGTTTGGGTTTTATCATTTTTCGGGTATACCCCCCCTTATCGAATTTTTCACCCCCGTATCGAATTTTTCACCAAACATTGATTTTTTTCGTATTTGAACTAATTATACAAGCGGCTTTTTCCCATCACCTACAACACGAAAACACCGGGTTATATTGAGTTTCGAGAAAACTAAGGGAATTATAGCACTTTGAAAATGCGAAAAATCGATTTTCTTTAAACCTAAAAATAGCTATAGAAACTCCTATTAGTGGCTTATTCCCATCACCTACATCACGAAAACACCGGGTTATAACGGAATTCGACCGAAACAAGTGGAATTATAGCACTTTGAAAATTCGGAAAAAAGTCAATTTTTGAACCCGTTTTTGAGCCCAAAAATGGGCCCTAAAAATGCAAGATCTCAGCTAATATGAGAGCTACGACCTTGCGGATGGTCTCGTTGGATTCAGAAGGACGAAACTTAGACAAAACCGTTGGAATTTTCCTGGTAGCTCCCATAGAAGTTGAGATATCGGCCTTCAAATTTTGGGTTTTATCATTTTTCGGGTATACCCCCCCGTATCGAATTTTTCACCAAAAATTGTTTTTTTTTCGTATTTGAACTAACTATACCAGCGGCTTTTTCCGATCACCTACAACACGAAAACACCGGGTTATAATGAGTTTCGAGAAAAACTAAGGGAATTATAGCACTTTGAAAATGCGAAAAATCGATTTTCTTTAAACCTAAAAATAGCTATAGAAACCCCTATTAGTGGCTTATTCCCATCACCTACATCACGAAAACACCGGGTTATAACGGAATTCGACCGAAACAAGTGGAATTATAGCACTTTGAAAATTCGGAAAAAAGTCAATTTTTGAACCCGTTTTTGAGCCCAAAAATGGGCCCTAAAAATGCAAGATCTCAGCTAATATGAGAGCTACGACCTTGCGGATGGTCTCGTTGGATTCAAAAGGACGAAACTAAGACAAAACCGTTGGAATTTTCTGATTAGCTCCCATAGAAGTTGAGATATCGGCCTTCAAAGTTTGGGTTTTATCATTTTTCGGGTATACCCCCCCCGTATCGAATTTTTCACCATAAATTGATTTTTCTCATATTTGAACTAACTATACCAGCGGCTTTTTCCCATCACCTACAACACGAAAACACCAGGTTATAATAAGTTTCGAGAAAAACTAAGGGAATTATAGCACTTTGAAAATGCGAAAAATCGATTTTCTTTAAACCTAAAAATAGCTATAGAAACCCCTATTAGTGGCTTATTCCCATCACCTACATCACGAAAACACCGGGTTATAACGGAATTCGACCGAAACAAGTGGAATTATAGCACTTTGAAAATTCGGAAAAAAGTCAATTTTTGACCCCGTTTTTGAGCCAAAAAATGGGCCCTAAAAATGCAAGATCTCAGCTAATATGAGAGCTACGACCTTGCGGATGGTCTCGTTGGATTCAGAAGGACGAAACTAAGACAAAATTGTTGGAATTTTCCCGATAGCTCCCATAGAAGTTGAGATATCGGCCTTCAAAGTTTGGGTTTTATCATTTTTCGGGTATACCCCCCCGTATCGAATTTTTCACCAAAAATTGATTTTTTTCGTATTTGAACTAACTATACCAGCGGCTTTTTCCCATCACCTACAACACGAAAACACCGGGTTATAATGAGTTTCGAGAAAAACTAAGGGAATTATAGCACTTTGAAAATGCGAAAAATCGATTTTCTTTAAACCTAAAAATAGCTATAGAAACCCCTATTAGTGGCTTATTCCCATCACCTACATCACGAAAACACCGGGTTATAACGGAATTCGACCGAAACAAGTGGAATTATAGCACTTTGAAAATGCGAAAAATCGATTTTCTTTAAACCTAAAAATAGCTATAGAAACCCCTATTAGTGGCTTATTCCCATCACCTACATCACGAAAACACCGGGTTATAACGGAATTCGACCGAAACAAGTGGAATTATAGCACTTTGAAAATTCGGAAAAAGTCAATTTTTGACCCCGTTTTTGAGCCCAAAAATGGGATTTAAAAATGCAAGATCTCAACTAATAGGAGAGCTACGACCTTGCGGATGGTCTCGTTGGATTCACAAGGACGAAACTAAGACAAAACCGTTGGAATTTTCCCGATAGCTCCCATAGAAGTTGAGATATCGGCCTTCAAAGTTTGGGTTTTATCATTTTTCGGGTATACCCCCCCGTATCGAATTTTTCACCAAAAATTGATTTTTTTCGTATTTGAACTAATTATACTAGCGGCTTTTTCCCATAACCTACAACACGAAAACACCGGGTTATAATGAGTTTCGAGAAAAACTAAGGGAATTATAGCACTTTGAAAATGCGAAAAATCGATTTTCTTTAAACCTAAAAATAGCTATAGAAACCCCTATTAGTGGCTTATTCCCATCGCCTACATCACAAAAACACCGGGTTATAACATAATTCGACCGAAACAAGTGGAATTATAGCACTTTGAAAATTCGGAAAAAAGTCAATTTTTGACCCCGTTTTTGAGCCCAAAAATGGGCCCTAAAAATGCAAGATCTCAGCTAATATGAGAGCTACGACCTTGCGGATGGTCTCGTTGGATTCAGAAGGACGAAACTAAGACAAAACCGTTGGAATTTTCCCGATAGCTCCCATAGAAGTTGAGATATCGGCCTTCAAAGTTTGGGTTTTATCATTTTTCGGGTATACCCCCCCGTATCGAATTTTTCACCAAAAATTGATTTTTTTTCGTATTTGAACTAACTATACCAGCGGCTTTTTCCTATCACCTACAACACGAAAACACCGGGTTATAATGAGTTTCGAGAAAAACTAAGGGAATTATAGCACTTTGAAAATGTCAAAAATCGATTTTCTTTAAACCTAAAAATAGCTATAGAAACCCCTATGAGTGGCTTATTCCCATCACCTACATCACGAAAACACCGGGTTATAACGGAATTCGACCGAAACAAGTGGAATTATAGCACTTTGAAACTTCGGAAAAAAGTCAATTTTTGACCCCGTTTTTGAGCCCAAAAATGGGCCCTAAAAATGCAAGATCTCAGCTAATATGAGAGCTACGAGCTTGCGGATGGTCTCGTTGGATTCAGAAGGACGAAAATAAGATAAAACCGTTGGAATTTTCCTGGTAGCTCCCATAGAAGTTGAGATATCGGCCTTCAAAGTTTGGGTTTTATCATTTTTCGGGTATACCCCCCCGTATCGAATTTTTCACCAAAAATTGATTTTTTTCGTATTTGAACTAACTATACCAGCGGCTTTTTCCCATCACCTACAACACGAAAACACCGGGTTATAATGAGTTTCGAGAAAAACTAAGGGAATTATAGCACTTTGAAAATGCGAAAAATCGATTTTCTTTAAACCTAAAAATAGCTATAGAAACCCCTATTAGTGGCTTATTCCCATCACCTACATCACGAAAACACCGGGTTATAACGGAATTCGACCGAAACAAGTGGAATTATAGCACTTTGAAAATTCGGAAAAAAGTCAATTTTTGACCCCGTTTTTGAGCCCAAAAATGGGCCCTAAAAATGCAAGATCTCAGCTAATATGAGAGCTAAGACCTTGCGGACGGTCTCGTTGGATTCAGAAGGACGAAACTAAGACAAAACCGTTGGAATTTTCCCGATAGCTCCCATAGAAGTTGAGATATCGGCGTCCAAAGTTTGGGTTTTATCATTTTTCGGGTATACCCCCCCCGTATCGCATTTTTCACCAAAAATTGATTTTTTTCGTATTTGAACTAATTATACCAGCGGCTTTTTCCCATCACCTACAACACGAAAACACCGGGTTATAATGAGTTTCGAGAAAAACTAAGGGAATTATAGCACTTTGAAAATGCGAAAAATCGATTTTCTTTAAACCTAAAAATAGCTATAGAAACCCCTATTAGTGGCTTATTCCCATCACCTACATCACGAAAACACCGGGTTATAACGGAATTCGACCGAAACAAGTGGAATTATAGCACTTTGAAAATTCGGAAAAAAGTCAATTTTTGACCCCGTTTTTGAGCCCAAAAATGGGCCCTAAAAATGCAAGATCTCAGCTAATATGAAAGCTACGACCTTGCGGATGGTCTTGTTGGATTCAGAAGGACGAAACTAAGACAAAATTGTTGGAATTTTCCCGATAGCTCCCATAGAAGTTGAGGTATCGGCCTTCAAAGTTTGGGTTTTATCATTTTTCGGGTATACCCCCCCGTATCGAATTTTTCACCAAAAATTCATTTTTTTCGTATTTGAACTAACTATACCAGCGGCTTTTTCCCATCACCTACAACTAGAAAACACCGGGTTATAATGAGTTTCGAGAAAAACTAAGGGAATTATAGCACTTTGAAAATACGAAAAATCGATTTTCTTTAAACCTAAAAATAGCTATAGAAACCCCTATTAGTGGCTTATTCCCATCACCTACATCACGAAAACACCGGGTTATAACGGAATTCGACCGAAACAAGTGGAATTATAGCACTTTGAAAATTCGGAAAAAAGTCAATTTTTGACCCCGTTTTTGAGCCCAAAAATGAGCCCTAAAAATGCAAGATCTCAGCTAATATGAGAGCTACGACCTTGCGGATGGTCTCGTTGGATTCAGAAGGACGAAACTAAGACAAAACCGTTGGAATTTTCCCGATAGCTCCCATAGAAGTTGAGATATCGGCCTTCAAAGTTTGGGTTTTATCATTTTTTCGGGTATACCCCCCCGTATCGAATTTTTCACCAAAAATTGATTTTTCTCGTATTTGAACTAACTATACCAGCGGCTTTTTCCCATCACCTACAACACGAAAACACCGGGTTATATTGAGTTTCGAGAAAACTAAGGGAATTATAGCACTTTGAAAATGCGAAAAATCGATTTTCTTTAAACCTAAAAATAGCTATAGAAACTCCTATTAGTGGCTTATTCCCATCACCTACATCACGAAAACACCGGGTTATAACGGAATTCGACCGAAACAAGTGGAATTATAGCACTTTGAAAATTCGGAAAAAAGTCAATTTTTGAACCCGTTTTTGAGCCCAAAAATGGGCCCTAAAAATGCAAGATCTCAGCTAATATGAGAGCTACGACCTTGCGGATGGTCTCGTTGGATTCAGAAGGACGAAACTTAGACAAAACCGTTGGAATTTTCCTGGTAGCTCCCATAGAAGTTGAGATATCGGCCTTCAAATTTTGGGTTTTATCATTTTTCGGGTATACCCCCCCGTATCGAATTTTTCACCAAAAATTGTTTTTTTTTCGTATTTGAACTAACTATACCAGCGGCTTTTTCCGATCACCTACAACACGAAAACACCGGGTTATAATGAGTTTCGAGAAAAACTAAGGGAATTATAGCACTTTGAAAATGCGAAAAATCGATTTTCTTTAAACCTAAAAATAGCTATAGAAACCCCTATTAGTGGCTTATTCCCATCACCTACATCACGAAAACACCGGGTTATAACGGAATTCGACCGAAACAAGTGGAATTATAGCACTTTGAAAATTCGGAAAAAAGTCAATTTTTGAACCCGTTTTTGAGCCCAAAAATGGGCCCTAAAAATGCAAGATCTCAGCTAATATGAGAGCTACGACCTTGCGGATGGTCTCGTTGGATTCAAAAGGACGAAACTAAGACAAAACCGTTGGAATTTTCTGATTAGCTCCCATAGAAGTTGAGATATCGGCCTTCAAAGTTTGGGTTTTATCATTTTTCGGGTATACCCCCCCGTATCGAATTTTTCACCATAAATTGATTTTTCTCATATTTGAACTAACTATACCAGCGGCTTTTTCCCATCACCTACAACACGAAAACACCAGGTTATAATAAGTTTCGAGAAAAACTAAGGGAATTATAGCACTTTGAAAATGCGAAAAATCGATTTTCTTTAAACCTAAAAATAGCTATAGAAACCCCTATTAGTGGCTTATTCCCATCACCTACATCACGAAAACACCGGGTTATAACGGAATTCGACCGAAACAAGTGGAATTATAGCACTTTGAAAATTCGGAAAAAAGTCAATTTTTGACCCCGTTTTTGAGCCAAAAAATGGGCCCTAAAAATGCAAGATCTCAGCTAATATGAGAGCTACGACCTTGCGGATGGTCTCGTTGGATTCAGAAGGACGAAACTAAGACAAAATTGTTGGAATTTTCCCGATAGCTCCCATAGAAGTTGAGATATCGGCCTTCAAAGTTTGGGTTTTATCATTTTTCGGGTATACCCCCCCGTATCGAATTTTTCACCAAAAATTGATTTTTTTCGTATTTGAACTAACTATACCAGCGGCTTTTTCCCATCACCTACAACACGAAAACACCGGGTTATAATGAGTTTCGAGAAAAACTAAGGGAATTATAGCACTTTGAAAATGCGAAAAATCGATTTTCTTTAAACCTAAAAATAGCTATAGAAACCCCTATTAGTGGCTTATTCCCATCACCTACATCACGAAAACACCGGGTTATAACGGAATTCGACCGAAACAAGTGGAATTATAGCACTTTGAAAATGCGAAAAATCGATTTTCTTTAAACCTAAAAATAGCTATAGAAACCCCTATTAGTGGCTTATTCCCATCACCTACATCACGAAAACACCGGGTTATAACGGAATTCGACCGAAACAAGTGGAATTATAGCACTTTGAAAATTCGGAAAAAAGTCAATTTTTGAACCCGTTTTTGAGCCCAAAAATGGGCCCTAAAAATGCAAGATCTCAGCTAATATGAGAGCTACGACCTTGCGGATGGTCTCGTTGGATTCAAAAGGACAAAACTAAGACAAAACCGTTGGAATTTTCCCGATAGCTCCCATAGAAGTTGAGATATCGGCCTTCAAAGTTTGGGTTTTATCATTTTTCGGGTATACCCCCCCGTATCGAATTTTTCACCAAAAATTGATTTTTCTCATATTTGAACTAACTATACCAGCGGCTTTTTCCCATCACCTACAACACGAAAACACCGGGTTATAATGAGTTTCGAGAAAAACTAAGGGAATTATAGCACTTTGAAAATGCGAAAAATCGATTTTCTTTAAACCTAAAAATAGCTATAGAAACCCCTATTAGTGGCTTATTCCCATCACCTACATCACGAAAACACCGGGTTATAACGGAATTCGACCGAAACAAGTGGAATTATAGCACTTTGAAAATTCGGAAAAAGTCAATTTTTGACCCCGTTTTTGAGCCCAAAAATGGGCCCTAAAAATGCAAGATCTCAGCTAATATGAGAGCTACGACCTTGCGGATGGTCCCGTTGGATTCAGAAGGACGAAACTAAGACAAAACCGTTGGAATTTTCCCGATAGCTCCCATAGAAGTTGAGATATCGGCCTTCAAAGTTTGGGTTTTATCATTTTTCGGGTATACCCCCCGGTATCGAATTTTTCACCAAAAATTGATTTTTTTCGTATTTGAACTAACTATACCAGCGGCTTTTTCCCATCACCTACAACACGAAAACACCGGGTTATAATGAGTTTCGAGAAAAACTAAGGGAATTATAGCACTTTGAAAATGCGAAAAATCGATTTTCTTTAAACCTAAAAATAGCTATAGAAACCCCTATTAGTGGCTTATTCCCATCACCTACATCACGAAAACACCGGGTTATAACGGAATTCGACCGAAACAAGTGAAATTATAGCACTTTGAAAATTCGGAAAAAAGTCAATTTTTGACCCCGTTTTTGAGCCCAAAAATGGGCCCTAAAAATGCAAGATCTCAGCTAATATGAGAGCTACAACCTTGCGGATGGTCTCGTTGGATTCAGAAGGACGAAACTAAGACAACACCGTTGGAATTTTCCCGATAGCTCCCATAGAAGTTGAGATATCGGCCTTCAAAGTTTGGGTTTTATCATTTTTCGGGTATACCCCCCGTATCGAATTTTTCACCAAAAATTGATTTTTCTCGTGTTTGAACTAACTATACCAGCGGCTTTTTCCCATCACCTACAACACGAAAACACCGGGTTATAATGAGTTTCGAGAAAAACTAAGGGAATTATAGCACTTTGAAAATGCGAAAAATCGATTTTCTTTAAACCTAAAAATAGCTATAGAAACTCCTATTAGTGGCTTATTCCCATCACCTACATCACGAAAACACCGGGTTATAACGGAATTCGACCGAAACAAGTGGAATTATAGCACTTTGAAAATTCGGGAAAAAGTCAATTTTTAACCCCGTTTTTGAGCCCAAAAATGGGCCCTAAAAATGCAAGATCTCAGCTAATATGAGAGCTACGACCTTGCGGATGGTCTCGTTGGATTCAGAAGGACGAAACTAAGACAAAACCGTTGGAATTTTCTTGATAGCTCCCATAGAAGTTGAGATATCGGCCTTCAAAGTTTGTGTTTTATCATTTTTCGGGTATACCCCCCCTTATCGAATTTTTCACCCCCGTATCGAATTTTTCACCAAACATTGATTTTTTTCGTATTTGAACTAATTATACAAGCGGCTTTTTCCCATCACCTACAACACGAAAACACCGGGTTATAATGAGTTTCGAGAAAAACTAAGGGAATTATAGCACTTTGAAAATGCGAAAAATCGATTTTCTTTAAACCTAAAAATAGCTATAGAAACCCCTATTAGTGGCTTATTCCCATCACCTACATCACGAAAACACCGGGTTATAACGGAATTCGACCGAAACAAGTGGAATTATAGCACTTTGAAAATTCGGAAAAAAGTCAATTTTTGACCCCGTTTTTGAGCCCAAAAATGGGCCCTAAAAATGCAAGATCTCAGCTAATATGAGAGCTAAGACCTTGCGGATGGTCTCGTTGGATTCAGAAGGACGAAAATAAGACAAACCCGTTGGAATTTTCCTGGTAGCTCCCATAGAAGTTGAGATATCGGCCTTCAAAGTTGGGGTTTTATCATTTTTCGGGTATACCCCCCCGTATCGAATTTTTCACCAAAAATTGATTTTTTTCGTATTTGAACTAACTATACCAGCGGCTTTTTCCCATCACCTACAACACGAAAACACCGGGTTATAATGAGTTTCGAGAAAAACTAAGGGAATTATAGCACTTTGAAAATGCGAAAAATCGATTTTCTTTAAACCTAAAAATAGCTATAGAAACCCCTATTAGTGGCTTATTCCCATCACCTACATCACGAAAACACCGGGTTATAACGGAATTCGACCGAAACAAGTGGAATTATAGCACTTTGAAAATTCGGAAAAAAGTCAATTTTTGACCCCGTTTTTGAGCCCAAAAATGGGCCCTAAAAATGCAAGATCTCAGCTAATATGAGAGCTACGACCTTGCGGATGGTCTCGTTGGATTCAGAAGGACGAAACTAAGACAAAATTGTTGGAATTTTCCCGATAGCTCCCATAGAAGTTGAGATATCGGCCTTCAAAGTTTGGGTTTTATCATTTTTCGGGTATACCCCCCCGTATCGAATTTTTCACCAAAAATTGATTTTTTTCGTATTTGAACTAACTATACCAGCGGCTTTTTCCCATCACCTACAACACGAAAACACCGGGTTATAATGAGTTTCGAGAAAAACTAAGGGAATTATAGCACTTTGAAAATGCGAAAAATCGATTTTCTTTAAACCTAAAAATAGCTATAGAAACCCCTATTAGTGGCTTATTCCCATCACCTACATCACGAAAACACCGGGTTATAACGGAATTCGACCGAAACAAGTGGAATTTTAGCACTTTGAAAATTCGGAAAAAAGTCAATTTTTGACCCCGTTTTTGAGCCCAAAAATGGGCCCTAAAAATGCAAGATCTCAGCTAATATGAGAGCTACGACCTTGCGGATGGTCTCGTTGGATTCAGAAGGACGAAACTAAGACAACACCGTTGGAATTTTCCCGATAGCTCCCATAGAAGTTGAGATATCGGCCTTCAAAGTTTGGGTTTTATCATTTTTTGGGTATACCCGCCCTTATCGAATTTTTCACCCCCGTATCGAATTTTTCACCAAAAATTGATTTTTTTCGTATTTGAACTAATTATACTAGCGGCTTTTTCCCATAACCTACAACACGAAAACACCGGGTTATAATGAGTTTCGAGAAAAACTAAGGGAATTATAGCACTTTGAAAATGCGAAAAATCGATTTTCTTTAAACCTAAAAATAGCTATAGAAACCCCTATTAGTGGCTTATTCCCATTACCTACATCACGAAAACACCGGGTTATAACGGAATTCGACCGAAACAAGTGGAATTATAGCACTTTGAAAATTCGGAAAAAAGTCAATTTTTGACCCCGTTTTTGAGCCCAAAAATGGGCCCTAAAAATGCAAGATCTCAGCTAATATGAGAGCTACGACCTTGCGGATGGTCTCGTTGGATTCAGAAGGACGAAAATAAGACAAACCCGTTGGAATTTTCCTGGTAGCTCTCATAGAAGTTGAGATATCGGCCTTCAAAGTTTGGGTTTTATCATTTTTTGGGTATACCCCCCCGTATCGAATTTTTCACCAAAAATTGATTTTTTTCGTATTTGAACTAATTATACCAGCGGCTTTTTCCCATCACCTACAACACGAAAACACCGGGTTATAATGAGTTTCGAGAAAAACTAAGGGAATTATAGCACTTTGAAAATGCGAAAAATCGATTTTCTTTAAACCTAAAAATAGCTATAGAAACCCCTATTAGTGGCTTATTCCCATCACCTACATCACGAAAACACCGGGTTATAACGGAATTCGACCGAAACAAGTGGAATTATAGCACTTTGAAAATTCGGAAAAAAGTCAATTTTTGAACCCGTTTTTGAGCCCAAAAATGGGCCCTAAAAATGCAAGATCTGAGCTAATATGAGAGCTACGACCTTGCGGATGGTCTCGTTGGATTCAGAAGGACGAAACTAAGACAAAATTGTTGGAATTTTCCCGATAGCTCCCATAGAAGTTGAGATATCGGCCTTCAAAGTTTGGGTTTTATCATTTTTCGGGTATACCCCCCCGTATCGAATTTTTCACCAAAAATTGATTTTTTTCGTATTTGAACTAACTATACCAGCGGCTTTTTCCCATCACCTACAACACGAAAACACCGGGTTATAATGAGTTTCGAGAAAAACTAACGGAATTATAGCACTTTGAAAATGCGAAACATCGATTTTCTTTAAACCTAAAAATAGCTATAGAAACCCCTATTAGTGGCTTATTCCCATCACCTACATCACGAAAACACCGGGTTATAACGGAATTCGACCGAAACAAGTGGAATTATAGCACTTTGAAAATTCGGAAAAAGTCAATTTTTGACCCCGTTTTTGAGCCCAAAAATGGGCCCTAAAAATGCAAGATCTCAGCTAATATGAGAGCTAAGACCTTGCGGATGGTCTCGTTGGATTCAGAAGGACGAAACTAAGACAAAATTGTTGGAATTTTCCCGATAGCTCCCATAGAAGTTGAGATATCGGCCTTCAAAGTTTGGGTTTTATCATTTTTCGGGTATACCCCCCCGTATCGAATTTTTCACCAAAAATTGATTTTTTTCGTATTTGAACTTACTATACCAGCGGCTTTTTCCCATCACCTACAACACGAAAACACCGGGTTATAATGAGTTTCGAGAAAAACTAAGGGAATTATAGCACTTTGAAAATGCGAAACATCGATTTTCTTTAAACCTAAAAATAGCTATAGAAACCCCTATTAGTGGCTTATTCCCATCACCTACATCACGAAAACACCGGGTTATAACGGAATTCGACCGAAACAAGTGGAATTATAGCACTTTGAAAATTCGGAAAAAAGTCAATTTTTGACCCCGTTTTTGAGCCCAAAAATGGGCCCTAAAAATGCAAGATCTCAGCTAATATGAGAGCTAAGACCTTGCGGATGGTCTCGTTGGATTCAGAAGGACGAAAATAAGACAAACCCGTTGGAATTTTCCTGGTAGCTCCCATAGAAGTTGAGATATCGGCCTTCAAAGTTTGGGTTTTATCATTTTTCGGGTATACCCCCCCGTATCGAATTTTTCACCAAAAATTGATTTTTTTCGTATTTGAACTAATTATACCAGCGGCTTTTTCCCATCACCTACAACACGAAAACACCGGGTTATAATGAGTTTCGAGAAAAACTAAGGGAATTATAGCACTTTGAAAATGCGAAAAATCGATTTTCTTTAAACCTAAAAATAGCTATAGAAACCCCTATTAGTGGCTTATTCCCATCACCTACATCACGAAAACACCGGGTTATAACGGAATTCGACCGAAACAAGTGGAATTATAGCACTTTGAAAATTCGGAAAAAAGTCAATTTTTGACCCCGTTTTTGAGCCCAAAAATGGGCCCTAAAAATGCAAGATCTCAGCTAATATGAGAGCTACGACCTTGCGGATGGTCTCGTTGGATTCAGAAGGACGAAACTAAGACAACACCGTTGGAATTTTCCCGATAGCTCCCATAGAAGTTGAGATATCGGCCTTCAAAGTTTGGGTTTTATCATTTTTTGGGTATACCCCCCCTTATCGAATTTTTCACCCCTGTATCGAATTTTTCACCAAACATTGATTTTTTTCGTATTTGAACTAATTATACAAGCGGCTTTTTCCCATCACCTACAACACGAAAACACCGGGTTATAACGGAATTCGACCGAAACAAGTGGAATTATAGCACTTTGAAAATTCGGAAAAAAGTCAATTTTTGACCCCGTTTTTGAGCCCAAAAATGGGCCCTAAAAATGCAAGATCTCAGCTAATATGAGAGCTAAGACCTTGCGGATGGTCTCGTTGGATTCAGAAGGACGAAACTAGGACAAAACCGTTGGAATTTTCTTGATAGCTCTTATAGAAGTTGAGATATCGGCCTTCAAAGTTTGGGTTTTATCATTTTTCGGGTATACCCCCCCTTATCGAATTTTTCACCAAAAATTTATTTTTTTCGTATTTGAACTAACTATACCAGCGGCTTTTTCCCATCACCTACAACACGAAAACACCGGGTTATAATGAGTTTCGAGAAAAACTAAGGGAATTATAGCACTTTGAAAATGCGAAAAATCGATTTTCTTTAAACCTAAAAATAGCTATAGAAACCCCTATTAGTGGCTTATTCCCAGCACCTACATCACGAAAACACCGGGTTATAACAAAATTCGACCGAAACAAGTGGAATTATAGCACTTTGAAAATTCGGAAAAAAATTAATTTTTGACCCCGTTTTTGAGCCCAAAAATGGGCCCTAAAAATGCAAGATCTCAGCTAATATGAGAGCTACGACCTTGCGGATGGTCTCGTTGGATTCAGAAGGACGAAACTAAGACAAAACCGTTGGAATTTTCTTGATAGCTCCCATAGAAGTTGAGATATCGGCCTTCAAAGTTTGGGTTTTATCATTTTTCGGGTATACCCCCCCTTATCGAATTTTTCACCAAAAATTGATTTTTTTCGTATTTGAACTAACTATACCAGCGGCTTTTTCCCATCACCTACAACACGAAAATACCGGGTTATAATGAGTTTCGAGAAAAACTAAGGGAATTATAGCACTTTGAAAATGCGAAAAATCGATTTTCTTTAAACCTAAAAATAGCTATAGAAACCCCTATTAGTGGCTTATTCCCATCACCTACATCACGAAAACACCGGGTTATAACGGAATTCGACCGAAACAAGTGGAATTATAGCACTTTGAAAATTCGGAAAAAAGTCAATTTTTGACCCCGTTTTTGAGCCCAAAAATGGGCCCTAAAAATGCAAGATCTCAGCTAATATGAGAGCTACGACCTTGCGGATGGTCTCGTTGGATTCAGAAGGACGAAACTAAGACAAAATTGTTGGAATTTTCCCGATAGCTCCCATAGAAGTTGAGATATCGGCCTTCAAAGTTTGGGTTTTATCATTTTTCGGGTATACCCCCCCTTATCGAATTTTTCACCAAAAATTGATTTTTTTCGTATTTGAACTAACTATACCAGCGGCTTTTTCCCATCACCTACAACACGAAAACACCGGGTTATAATGAGTTTCGAGAAAAACTAAGGGAATTATAGCACTTTGAAAATGCGAAAAATCGATTTTCTTTAAACCTAAAAATAGCTATAGAAACCCCTATTAGTGGCTTATTCCCATCACCTACATCACGAAAACACCGGGTTATAACGGAATTCGACCGAAACAAGTGGAATTATAGCACTTTGAAAATTCGGAAAAAAGTCAATTTTTGACCCCGTTTTTGAGCCCAAAAATGGGCCCTAAAAATGCAAGATCTCAGCTAATATGAGAGCTAAGACCTTGCGGATGGTCTCGTTGGATTCAGAAGGACGAAAATAAGACAAACCCGTTGGAATTTTCCTGGTAGCTCTCATAGAAGTTGAGATATCGGCCTTCAAAGTTTGGGTTTTATCATTTTTCGGGTATACCCCCCCGTATCGAATTTTTCACCAAAAATTGATTTTTTTCGTATTTGAACTAACTATACCAGCGGCTTTTTCCCATCACCTACAACACGAAAACACCGGGTTATAATGAGTTTCGAGAAAAACTAAGGGAATTATAGCACTTTGAAAATGCGAAAAATCGATTTTCTTTAAACCTAAAAATAGCTATAGAAACTCCTATTAGTGGCTTATTCCCATCACCTACATCACGAAAACACCGGGTTATAACGGAATTCGACCGAAACAAGTGGAATTATAGCACTTTAAAAATTCGGAAAAAAGTCAATTTTCGACCCCGTTTTTGAGCCCAAAAATGGGCCCTAAAATGGCAAGATCTCAGCTAATATGAGAGCTACGACCTTGCGGATGGTCTCGTTGGATTCAGAAGGACGAAAATAAGACAAACCCGTGGGAATTTTCCTGGTAGCTCCCATAGAAGTTGAGATATCGGCCTTCAAAGTTTGGGTTTTATCATTTTTCGGGTATACCCCCCCTTATCGAATTTTTCACCCCCGTATCGAATTTTTCACCAAACATTGATTTTTTTCGTATTTGAACTAATTATACAAGCGGCTTTTTCCCATCACCTACAACACGAAAACACCGGGTTATATTGAGTTTCGAGAAAACTAAGGGAATTATAGCACTTTGAAAATGCGAAAAATCGATTTTCTTTAAACCTAAAAATAGCTATAGAAACTCCTATTAGTGGCTTATTCCCATCACCTACATCACGAAAACACCGGGTTATAACGGAATTCGACCGAAACAAGTGGAATTATAGCACTTTGAAAATTCGGAAAAAAGTCAATTTTTGAACCCGTTTTTGAGCCCAAAAATGGGCCCTAAAAATGCAAGATCTCAGCTAATATGAGAGCTACGACCTTGCGGATGGTCTCGTTGGATTCAGAAGGACGAAACTTAGACAAAACCGTTGGAATTTTCCTGGTAGCTCCCATAGAAGTTGAGATATCGGCCTTCAAATTTTGGGTTTTATCATTTTTCGGGTATACCCCCCCGTATCGAATTTTTCACCAAAAATTGTTTTTTTTCGTATTTGAACTAACTATACCAGCGGCTTTTTCCGATCACCTACAACACGAAAACACCGGGTTATAATGAGTTTCGAGAAAAACTAAGGGAATTATAGCACTTTGAAAATGCGAAAAATCGATTTTCTTTAAACCTAAAAATAGCTATAGAAACCCCTATTAGTGGCTTATTCCCATCACCTACATCACGAAAACACCGGGTTATAACGGAATTCGACCGAAACAAGTGGAATTATAGCACTTTGAAAATTCGGAAAAAAGTCAATTTTTGAACCCGTTTTTGAGCCCAAAAATGGGCCCTAAAAATGCAAGATCTCAGCTAATATGAGAGCTACGACCTTGCGGATGGTCTCGTTGGATTCAAAAGGACGAAACTAAGACAAAACCGTTGGAATTTTCTGATTAGCTCCCATAGAAGTTGAGATATCGGCCTTCAAAGTTTGGGTTTTATCATTTTTCGGGTATACCCCCCCGTATCGAATTTTTCACCATAAATTGATTTTTCTCATATTTGAACTAACTATACCAGCGGCTTTTTCCCATCACCTACAACACGAAAACACCAGGTTATAATAAGTTTCGAGAAAAACTAAGGGAATTATAGCACTTTGAAAATGCGAAAAATCGATTTTCTTTAAACCTAAAAATAGCTATAGAAACCCCTATTAGTGGCTTATTCCCATCACCTACATCACGAAAACACCGGGTTATAACGGAATTCGACCGAAACAAGTGGAATTATAGCACTTTGAAAATTCGGAAAAAAGTCAATTTTTGACCCCGTTTTTGAGCCAAAAAATGGGCCCTAAAAATGCAAGATCTCAGCTAATATGAGAGCTACGACCTTGCGGATGGTCTCGTTGGATTCAGAAGGACGAAACTAAGACAAAATTGTTGGAATTTTCCCGATAGCTCCCATAGAAGTTGAGATATCGGCCTTCAAAGTTTGGGTTTTATCATTTTTCGGGTATACCCCCCCGTATCGAATTTTTCACCAAAAATTGATTTTTTTCGTATTTGAACTAACTATACCAGCGGCTTTTTCCCATCACCTACAACACGAAAACACCGGGTTATAATGAGTTTCGAGAAAAACTAAGGGAATTATAGCACTTTGAAAATGCGAAAAATCGATTTTCTTTAAACCTAAAAATAGCTATAGAAACCCCTATTAGTGGCTTATTCCCATCACCTACATCACGAAAACACCGGGTTATAACGGAATTCGACCGAAACAAGTGGAATTATAGCACTTTGAAAATGCGAAAAATCGATTTTCTTTAAACCTAAAAATAGCTATAGAAACCCCTATTAGTGGCTTATTCCCATCACCTACATCACGAAAACACCGGGTTATAACGGAATTCGACCGAAACAAGTGGAATTATAGCACTTTGAAAATTCGGAAAAAGTCAATTTTTGACCCCGTTTTTGAGCCCAAAAATGGGATTTAAAAATGCAAGATCTCAACTAATAGGAGAGCTACGACCTTGCGGATGGTCTCGTTGGATTCACAAGGACGAAACTAAGACAAAACCGTTGGAATTTTCCCGATAGCTCCCATAGAAGTTGAGATATCGGCCTTCAAAGTTTGGGTTTTATCATTTTTCGGGTATACCCCCCCGTATCGAATTTTTCACCAAAAATTGATTTTTTTCGTATTTGAACTAATTATACTAGCGGCTTTTTCCCATAACCTACAACACGAAAACACCGGGTTATAATGAGTTTCGAGAAAAACTAAGGGAATTATAGCACTTTGAAAATGCGAAAAATCGATTTTCTTTAAACCTAAAAATAGCTATAGAAACCCCTATTAGTGGCTTATTCCCATCACCTACATCACGAAAACACCGGGTTATAACGGAATTCGACCGAAACAAGTGGAATTATAGCACTTTGAAAATTCGGAAAAAAGTCAATTTTTGACCCCGTTTTTGAGCCCAAAAATGGGCCCTAAAAATGCAAGATCTCAGCTAATATGAGAGCTAAGACCTTGCGGATGGTCTCGTTGGATTCAGAAGGACGAAAATAAGACAAACCCGTTGGAATTTTCCTGGTAGCTCCCATAGAAGTTGAGATATCGGCCTTCAAATTTTGGGTTTTATCATTTTTCGGGTATACCCCCCCGTATCGAATTTTTCACCATAAATTGATTTTTCTCATATTTGAACTAACTATACCAGCGGCTTTTTCCCATCACCTACAACACGAAAACACCAGGTTATAATAAGTTTCGAGAAAAACTAAGGGAATTATAGCACTTTGAAAATGCGAAAAATCGATTTTCTTTAAACCTAAAAATAGCTATAGAAACCCCTATTAGTGGCTTATTCCCATCACCTACATCACGAAAACACCGGGTTATAACGGAATTCGACCGAAACAAGTGGAATTATAGCACTTTGAAAATTCGGAAAAAAGTCAATTTTTGACCCCGTTTTTGAGCCAAAAAATGGGCCCTAAAAATGCAAGATCTCAGCTAATATGAGAGCTACGACCTTGCGGATGGTCTCGTTGGATTCAGAAGGACGAAACTAAGACAAAATTGTTGGAATTTTCCCGATAGCTCCCATAGAAGTTGAGATATCGGCCTTCAAAGTTTGGGTTTTATCATTTTTCGGGTATACCCCCCCGTATCGAATTTTTCACCAAAAATTGATTTTTTTCGTATTTGAACTAACTATACCAGCGGCTTTTTCCCATCACCTACAACACGAAAACACCGGGTTATAATGAGTTTCGAGAAAAACTAAGGGAATTATAGCACTTTGAAAATGCGAAAAATCGATTTTCTTTAAACCTAAAAATAGCTATAGAAACCCCTATTAGTGGCTTATTCCCATCACCTACATCACGAAAACACCGGGTTATAACGGAATTCGACCGAAACAAGTGGAATTATAGCACTTTGAAAATGCGAAAAATCGATTTTCTTTAAACCTAAAAATAGCTATAGAAACCCCTATTAGTGGCTTATTCCCATCACCTACATCACGAAAACACCGGGTTATAACGGAATTCGACCGAAACAAGTGGAATTATAGCACTTTGAAAATTCGGAAAAAGTCAATTTTTGACCCCGTTTTTGAGCCCAAAAATGGGATTTAAAAATGCAAGATCTCAACTAATAGGAGAGCTACGACCTTGCGGATGGTCTCGTTGGATTCACAAGGACGAAACTAAGACAAAACCGTTGGAATTTTCCCGATAGCTCCCATAGAAGTTGAGATATCGGCCTTCAAAGTTTGGGTTTTATCATTTTTCGGGTATACCCCCCCGTATCGAATTTTTCACCAAAAATTGATTTTTTTCGTATTTGAACTAATTATACTAGCGGCTTTTTCCCATAACCTACAACACGAAAACACCGGGTTATAATGAGTTTCGAGAAAAACTAAGGGAATTATAGCACTTTGAAAATGCGAAAAATCGATTTTCTTTAAACCTAAAAATAGCTATAGAAACCCCTATTAGTGGCTTATTCCCATCACCTACATCACGAAAACACCGGGTTATAACGGAATTCGACCGAAACAAGTGGAATTATAGCACTTTGAAAATTCGGAAAAAAGTCAATTTTTGACCCCGTTTTTGAGCCCAAAAATGGGCCCTAAAAATGCAAGATCTCAGCTAATATGAGAGCTAAGACCTTGCGGATGGTCTCGTTGGATTCAGAAGGACGAAAATAAGACAAACCCGTTGGAATTTTCCTGGTAGCTCTCATAGAAGTTGAGATATCGGCCTTCAAAGTTTGGGTTTTATCATTTTTCGGGTATACCCCCCCGTATCGAATTTTTCACCAAAAATTGATTTTTTTCGTATTTGAACTAACTATACCAGCGGCTTTTTCCCATCACCTACAACACGAAAACACCGGGTTATAATGAGTTTCGAGAAAAACTAAGGGAATTATAGCACTTTGAAAATGCGAAAAATCGATTTTCTTTAAACCTAAAAATAGCTATAGAAACTCCTATTAGTGGCTTATTCCCATCACCTACATCACGAAAACACCGGGTTATAACGGAATTCGACCGAAACAAGTGGAATTATAGCACTTTAAAAATTCGGAAAAAAGTCAATTTTCGACCCCGTTTTTGAGCCCAAAAATGGGCCCTAAAATGGCAAGATCTCAGCTAATATGAGAGCTACGACCTTGCGGATGGTCTCGTTGGATTCAGAAGGACGAAAATAAGACAAACCCGTTGGAATTTTCCTGGTAGCTCCCATAGAAGTTGAGATATCGGCCTTCAAAGTTTGGGTTTTATCATTTTTCGGGTATACCCCCCCTTATCGAATTTTTCACCCCCGTATCGAATTTTTCACCAAACATTGATTTTTTTCGTATTTGAACTAATTATACAAGCGGCTTTTTCCCATCACCTACAACACGAAAACACCGGGTTATATTGAGTTTCGAGAAAACTAAGGGAATTATAGCACTTTGAAAATGCGAAAAATCGATTTTCTTTAAACCTAAAAATAGCTATAGAAACTCCTATTAGTGGCTTATTCCCATCACCTACATCACGAAAACACCGGGTTATAACGGAATTCGACCGAAACAAGTGGAATTATAGCACTTTGAAAATTCGGAAAAAAGTCAATTTTTGAACCCGTTTTTGAGCCCAAAAATGGGCCCTAAAAATGCAAGATCTCAGCTAATATGAGAGCTACGACCTTGCGGATGGTCTCGTTGGATTCAGAAGGACGAAACTTAGACAAAACCGTTGGAATTTTCCTGGTAGCTCCCATAGAAGTTGAGATATCGGCCTTCAAATTTTGGGTTTTATCATTTTTCGGGTATACCCCCCCGTATCGAATTTTTCACCAAAAATTGTTTTTTTTCGTATTTGAACTAACTATACCAGCGGCTTTTTCCGATCACCTACAACACGAAAACACCGGGTTATAATGAGTTTCGAGAAAAACTAAGGGAATTATAGCACTTTGAAAATGCGAAAAATCGATTTTCTTTAAACCTAAAAATAGCTATAGAAACCCCTATTAGTGGCTTATTCCCATCACCTACATCACGAAAACACCGGGTTATAACGGAATTCGACCGAAACAAGTGGAATTATAGCACTTTGAAAATTCGGAAAAAAGTCAATTTTTGAACCCGTTTTTGAGCCCAAAAATGGGCCCTAAAAATGCAAGATCTCAGCTAATATGAGAGCTACGACCTTGCGGATGGTCTCGTTGGATTCAAAAGGACAAAACTAAGACAAAACCGTTGGAATTTTCCCGATAGCTCCCATAGAAGTTGAGATATCGGCCTTCAAAGTTTGGGTTTTATCATTTTTCGGGTATACCCCCCCGTATCGAATTTTTCACCAAAAATTGATTTTTCTCATATTTGAACTAACTATACCAGCGGCTTTTTCCCATCACCTACAACACGAAAACACCGGGTTATAATGAGTTTCGAGAAAAACTAAGGGAATTATAGCACTTTGAAAATGCGAAAAATCGATTTTCTTTAAACCTAAAAATAGCTATAGAAACCCCTATTAGTGGCTTATTCCCATCACCTACATCACGAAAACACCGGGTTATAACGGAATTCGACCGAAACAAGTGAAATTATAGCACTTTGAAAATTCGGAAAAAAGTCAATTTTTGACCCCGTTTTTGAGCCCAAAAATGGGCCCTAAAAATGCAAGATCTCAGCTAATATGAGAGCTACAACCTTGCGGATGGTCTCGTTGGATTCAGAAGGACGAAACTAAGACAACACCGTTGGAATTTTCCCGATAGCTCCCATAGAAGTTGAGATATCGGCCTTCAAAGTTTGGGTTTTATCATTTTACATCACGAAAACACCGGGTTATAACGGAATTCGACCGAAACAAGTGGAATTATAGCACTTTGAAAATTCGGGAAAAAGTCAATTTTTAACCCCGTTTTTGAGCCCAAAAATGGGCCCTAAAAATGCAAGATCTCAGCTAATATGAGAGCTACGACCTTGCAGATGGTCTCGTTGGATTCAGAAGGACGAAACTAAGACAAAACCGTTGGAATTTTCTTGATAGCTCCCATAGAAGTTGAGATATCGGCCTTCAAAGTTTGGGTTTTATCATTTTTCGGGTATACCCCCCCTTATCGAATTTTTCACCCCCGTATCGAATTTTTCACCAAACATTGATTTTTTTCGTATTTGAACTAATTATACAAGCGGCTTTTTCCCATCACCTACAACACGAAAACACCGGGTTATAATGAGTTTCGAGAAAAACTAAGGGAATTATAGCACTTTGAAAATGCGAAAAATCGATTTTCTTTAAACCTAAAAATAGCTATAGAAACCCCTATTAGTGGCTTATTCCCATCACCTACATCACGAAAACACCGGGTTATAACGGAATTCGACCGAAACAAGTGGAATTATAGCACTTTGAAAATTCGGAAAAAAGTCAATTTTTGACCCCGTTTTTGAGCCCAAAAATGGGCCCTAAAAATGCAAGATCTCAGCTAATATGAGAGCTACGACCTTGCGGATGGTCTCGTTGGATTCAGAAGGACGAAACTAAGACAAAATTGTTGGAATTTTCCCGATAGCTCCCATAGAAGTTGAGATATCGGCCTTCAAAGTTTGGGTTTTATCATTTTTCGGGTATACCCCCCCGTATCGAATTTTTCACCAAAAATTGATTTTTTTCGTATTTGAACTAACTATACCAGCGGCTTTTTCCCATCACCTACAACACGAAAACACCGGGTTATAATGAGTTTCGAGAAAAACTAAGGGAATTATAGCACTTTGAAAATGC
Organism: Anthonomus grandis grandis; assembly: GCF_022605725.1. Lineage (NCBI taxonomy): Eukaryota > Metazoa > Arthropoda > Insecta > Coleoptera > Curculionidae > Anthonomus > Anthonomus grandis. The sequence continues at coordinate 31,532,751 of NC_065547.1, read as the reverse complement.
GAAAAATCGATTTTCTTTAAACCTAAAAATAGCTATAGAAACCCCTATTAGTGGCTTATTCCCATCACCTACATCACGAAAACACCGGGTTATAACGGAATTCGACCGAAACAAGTGGAATTATAGCACTTTAAAAATTCGGAAAAAAGTCAATTTTTGACCCCGTTTTTGAGCCCAAAAATGGGCCCTAAAAATGCAAGATCTCAGCTAATATGAGAGCTACGACCTTGCGGATGGTCTCGTTGGATTCAGAAGGACGAAAATAAGACAAACCCGTTGGAATTTTCCTGGTAGCTCCCATAGAAGTTGAGATATCGGCCTTCAAAGTTTGGGTTTTATCATTTTTCGGGTATACCCCCCCGTATCGAATTTTTCAAAAATTGATTTTTTTTGTATTTGAACTAATTATACCAGCGGCTTTTTCCCATCACCTACAACACGAAAACACCGGGTTATTATGAGTTTCGAGAAAAACTAAGGGAATTATAGCACTTTGAAAATGCGAAAAATCGATTTTCTTTAAACCTAAAAATAGCTATAGAAACCCCTATTAGTGGCTTATTCCCATCACCTACATCACGAAAACACCGGGTTATAACGGAATTCGACCGAAACAAGTGGAATTATAGCACTTTAAAAATTCGGAAAAAAGTCAATTTTTGACCCCGTTTTTGAGCCCAAAAATGGGCCCTAAAAATGCAAGATCTCAGCTAATATGAGAGCTACGACCTTGCGGATGGTCTCGTTGGATTCAAAAGGACGAAACTAAGACAAAACCGTTGGAATTTTCTTGATAGCTCCCATAGAAGTTGAGATATCGGCCTTCAAAGTTTGGGTTTTATCATTTTTCGGGTATACCCCCCCGTATCGAATTTTTCACCATAAATTGATTTTTCTCATATTTGAACTAACTATACCAGCGGCTTTTTCCCATCACCTACAACACGAAAACACCAGGTTATAATAAGTTTCGAGAAAAACTAAGGGAATTATAGCACTTTGAAAATGCGAAAAATCGATTTTCTTTAAACCTAAGAATAGCTATAGAAACCCCTATTAGTGGCTTATTCCCATCACCTACATCACGAAAACACCGGGTTATAACGGAATTCGACCGAAACAAGTGGAATTATAGCACTTTGAAAATTCGGAAAAAAGTCAATTTTTGACCCCGTTTTTGAGCCCAAAAATGGGCCCTAAAAATGCAAGATCTCAGCTAATATGAGAGCTACGACCTTGCGGATGGTCTCGTTGGATTCAGAAGGACGAAACTAAGACAAAACTGTTGGAATTTTCCCGATAGCTCCCATAGAAGTTGAGATATCGGCCTTCAAAGTTTGGGTTTTATCATTTTTCGGGTATACCCCCACGTATCGAATTTTTCACCAAAAATTGATTTTTTTCGTATTTGAACTAACTATACCAGCGGCTTTTTCCCATCACCTACAACACGAAAACACCGGGTTATAATGAGTTTCGAGAAAAACTAAGGGAATTATAGCACTTTGAAAATGCGAAAAATCGATTTTCTTTAAACCTAAAAATAGCTATAGAAACCCCTATTAGTGGCTTATTCCCATCACCTACATCACGAAAACACCGGGTTATAACGGAATTCGACCGAAACAAGTGGAATTATAGCACTTTGAAAATTCGGAAAAAGTCAATTTTTGACCCCGTTTTTGAGCCCAAAAATGGGCCTTAAAAATGCAAGATCTCAGCTAATATGAGAGCTACGACCTTGCGGATGGTCTCGTTGGATTCAGAAGGACGAAAATAAGACAAACCCGTTGGAATTTTCCTGGTAGCTCCCATAAAAGTTGAGATATCGGCCTTCAAAGTTTGGGTTTTATCATTTTTCGGGTATACCCCCCCGTATCGAATTTTTCACCAAAAATTGATTTTTTTCGTATTTGAACTAATTATACCAGCGGCTTTTTCCCATCACCTACAACACGAAAACACCGGGTTATAATGAGTTTCGAGAAAAACTAAGGGAATTATAGCACTTTGAAAATGCGAAAAATCGATTTTCTTTAAACCTAAAAATAGCTATAGAAACCCCTATTAGTGGCTTATTCCCATCACCTACATCACGAAAACACCGGGTTATAACGGAATTCGACCGAAACAAGTGGAATTATAGCACTTTGAAAATTCGGAAAAAGTCAATTTTTGACCCCGTTTTTGAGCCCAAAAATGGGCCCTAAAAATGCAAGATCTCAGCTAATATGAGAGCTACGACCTTGCGGAAGGTCTCGTTGGATTCAGAAGGACGAAACTAAGACAAAACCGTTGGAATTTTCCCGATAGCTCTCATAGAAGTTGAGATATCGGCCTTCAAAGTTTGGGTTTTATCATTTTTCGGGTATACCCCCCGGTATCGAATTTTTCACCAAAAATTGATTTTTTTCGTATTTGAACTAACTATACCAGCGGCTTTTTCCCATCACCTACAAAACGAAAACACCGGGTTATAATGAGTTTCGAGAAAAACTAAGGGAATTATAGCACTTTGAAAATGCGAAAAATCGATTTTCTTCAAACCCGAAAATAGCTATAGAAACCCCTATCAGTGGTTTACTCCCATCACCTACATCACGAAAACACCGGGTTATAACGGAATTCGACCGAAACAAGTGGAATTATAGCACTTTGAAAATTCGGAAAAAAGTCAATTTTTGACCCCGTTTTTGAGCCCAAAAATGGGCCCTAAGAATGCAAGATCTCAGCTAATATGAGAGCTACGACCTTGCGGACGGTCTCGTTGGATTCAGAAGGACGAAACTAAGACAAACCCGTTGGAATTTTCCCGATAGCTCCCATAGAAGTTGAGATATCGGCCTTCAAAGTTTGGGTTTTATCATTTTTCGGGTATACCCCCCCGTATCGAATTTTTCACCAAAAATTGATTTTTTTCGTATTTGAACTAATTATACCAGCGGCTTTTTCTCATCACCTACAACACGAAAACACCGGGTTATAATGAGTTTCGAGAAAAACTAAGGGAATTATAGCACTTTGAAAATGCGAAAAATCGATTTTCTTCAAACCCGAAAATAGCTATAGAAACCCCTATCAGTGGTTTATTCCCATCACCTACATCACGAAAACACCGGGTTATAACGGAATTCGACCGAAACAAGTGGAATTATAGCACTTTGAAAATTCGGAAAAAAGTCAATTTTTGACCCCGTTTTTGAGCCCAAAAATGGGCCCTAAAAATGCAAGATCTCAGTTAATATGAGAGCTACAACCTTGCGGACGGTCTCGTTGGATTCAGAAGGACGAAACTAAGACAAAACCGTTGGAATTTTCCCGATAGCTCCCATAGAAGTTGAGATATCGGCCTTCAAAGTTTGGGTTTTATCATTTTTCGGGTATACCCCCCCGTATCGAATTTTTCACCAAAAATTGATTTTTTTCGTATTTGAACTAACTATACCAGCGGCTTTTTCCCATCACCTACAACACGAAAACACCGGGTTATAATGAGTTTCGAGAAAAACTCAGGGAATTATAGCACTTTGAAAATGCGAAAAATCGATTTTCTTTAAACCTAAAAATAGCTATAGAAACCCCTATTAGTGGCTTATTCCCATCACCTACATCACGAAAACACCGGGTTATAACGGAATTCGACCGAAACAAGTGGAATTATAGCACTTTGAAAATTCGGAAAAAAGTCAATTTTTGACCCCGTTTTTGAGCCCAAAAATGGGCCCTAAAAATGCAAGATCTCAGCTAATATGAGAGCTACGACCTTGCGGATGGTCTCGTTGGATTCAGAAGGACGAAACTAAGACAAAACCGTTGGAATTTTCCCGATAGCTCCCATAGAAGTTGAGATATCGGCCTTCAAAGTTTGGGTTTTATCATTTTTCGGGTATACCCCCCCGTATCGAATTTTTCACCAAAAATTGATTTTTTTCGTATTTGAACTAATTATACCAGCGGCTTTTTCCCATCACCTGCAACACGAAAACACCGGGTTATAATGAGTTTCGAGAAAAACTAAGGGAATTATAGCACTTTGAAAATGCGAAAAATCGATTTTCTTCAAACCCGAAAATAGCTATAGAAACCCCTATCAGTGGTTTATTCCCATCACCTACATCACGAAAACACCGGGTTATAACGGAATTCGACCGAAACAAGTGGAATTATAGCACTTTGAAAATTCGGAAAAAAGTCAATTTTTGACCCCGTTTTTGAGCCCAAAAATGGGCCCTAAGAATGCAAGATCTCAGCTAATATGAGAGCTACGACCTTGCGGACGGTCTCGTTGGATTCAGAAGGACGAAACTAAGACAAAACCGTTGGAATTTTCCCGATAGCTCCCATAGAAGTTGAGATATCGGCCTTCAAAGTTTGGGTTTTATCATTTTTCGGGTATACCCCCCGTATCGAATTTTTCACCAAAAATTGATTTTTTTCGTATTTGAACTAACTATACCAGCGGCTTTTTCTCATCACCTACAACACGAAAACACCGGGTTATAATGAGTTTCGAGAAAAACTAAGGGAATTATAGCACTTTGAAAATGCGAAAAATCGATTTTCTTTAAACCTAAAAATAGCTATAGAAACCCCTATTAGTGGCTTATTCCCATCACCTACATCACGAAAACACCGGGTTATAACGGAATTCGACCGAAACAAGTGGAATTATAGCACTTTGAAAATTCGGAAAAAAGTCAATTTTTGACCCCGTTTTTGAGCCCAAAAATGGGTCCTAAAAATGCAAGATCTCAGCTAATATGAGAGCTACGACCTTGCGGATGGTCTCGTTGGATTCAGAAGGACGAAAATAAGACAAAACCGTTGGAATTTTCCTGGTAGCTCCCATAGAAGTTGAGATATCGGCCTTCAAAGTTTGGGTTTTATCATTTTTCGGGTATACCCCCCCGTATCGAATTTTTCACCAAAAATTGATTTTTTTCGTATTTGAACTAACTATACCAGCGGCTTTTTCCTATCACCTACAACACGAAAACACCGGGTTATAATGAGTTTCGAGAAAAACTAAGGGAATTATAGCACTTTGAAAATGCGAAAAATCGATTTTCTTTAAACCTAAAAATAGCTATAGAAACCCCTATTAGTGGCTTATTCCCATCACCTACATCACGAAAACACCGGGTTATAACGGAATTCGACCGAAACAAGTGGAATTATAGCACTTGGAAAATTCGAAAAAAAGTCAATTTTTGACCCCGTTCTTGAGCCCAAAAATGGGCCCTAAAAATGCAAGATCTCAGCTAATATGAGAGCTACGACCTTGCGGACGGTCTCGTTGGATTCAGAAGGACGAAACTAAGACAAAACCGTTGGAATTTTCCTGGTAGCTCCCATAGAAGTTGAGATATCGGCCTCCAAAGTTTGGGTTTTATCATTTTTCGGGTATACCCCCCCGTATCGAATTTTTCACCAAAAATTGATTTTTTTCGTATTTGAACTAACTATACCAGCGGCTTTTTCCCATCACCTACAACACGAAAACACCGGGTTATAACGGAATTCGACCGAAACAAGTGGAATTATAGCACTTGGAAAATTCGAAAAAAAGTCAATTTTTGACCCCGTTCTTGAGCCCAAAAATGGGCCCTAAAAATGCAAGATCTCAGCTAATATGAGAGCTACGACCTTGCGGATGGTCTCGTTGGATTCAAAAGGACGAAACTAAGATAAAACCGTTGGAATTTTCCCGATAGCTCCCATAGAAGTTGAGATATCGGCCTCCAAAGTTTGGGTTTTATCATTTTTCGGGTATACCCCCCGTATCGAATTTTTCACCGAAAATTGATTTTTTTCGTATTTGAACAAACTCTACCAGCGGCTTTTTCCCATCACCTACAACACGAAAACACCGGGCTATAATGAGTTTCGAGAAAAACTAAGGGAATTATAGCACTTTGAAAATGCGAAAAATCGATTTTCTTTAAACCTAAAAATAGCTATAGAAACCCCTATTAGTGGCTTATTCCCATCACCTACATCACGAAAACACCGGGTTATAACGGAATTCGACCGAAACAAGTGGAATTATAGCACTTTGAAAATTCGGAAAAAAGTCAATTTTTGACCCCGTTTTTGAGCCCAAAAATGGGCCCTAAAAATGCAAGATCTCAGCTAATATGAGAGCTACGACCTTGCGGATGGTCTCGTTGGATTCAGAAGGACGAAAATAAGACAAAACCGTTGGAATTTTCCTGGTAGCTCCCATAGAAGTTGAGATATCGGCCTTCAAAGTTTGGGTTTTATCATTTTTCGGGTATACCCCCCAGTATCGAATTTTTCACCAAAAATTGATTTTTTTCGTATTTGAACTAATTATACCAGCGGCTTTTTCCCATCACCTACAACACGAAAACACCGGGTTATAATGAGTTTCGAGAAAAACTAAGGGAATTATAGCACTTTGAAAATGCGGAAAATCGATTTTCTTTAAACCCGAAAATAGCTATAGAAACCCCTATCAGTGACTTATTCCCATCACCTACATCACGAAAACACCGGGTTATAACGGAATTCGACCGAAACAAGTGGAATTATAGCACTTTGAAAATTCGGAAAAAAGTCAATTTTTGACCCCGTTTTTGAGCCCAAAAATGGGCCCTAAAAATGCAAGATCTCAGCTAATATGAGAGCTACGACCTTGCGGATGGTCTCGTTGGATTCAGAAGGACGAAAATAAGACAAAACCGTTGGAATTTTCCTGGTAGCTCCCATAGAAGTTGAGATATCGGCCTCCAAAGTTTGGGTTTTATCATTTTTCGGGTATACCCCCCCGTATCGAATTTTTCACCAAAAATTGATTTTTTTCGTATTTGAACTAACTATACCAGCGGCTTTTTCCCATCACCTGCATCACGAAAACACCGGGTTATAACGGAATTCGACCGAAACAAGTGGAATTATAGCACTTGGAAAATTCGAAAAAAAGTCAATTTTTGACCCCGTTCTTGAGCCCAAAAATGGGCCCTAAAAATGCAAGATCTCAGCTAATATGAGAGCTAAGACCTTGCGGACGGTCTCGTTGGATTCAGAAGGACGAAACTAAGATAAAACCGTTGGAATTTTCCCGATAGCTCCCATAGAAGTTGAAATATCGGCTTTTAAAGTTTGGGTTTTATCATTTTTTTGGGTATACCCCCCCGTATCGAATTTTTCACCAAAAATTGATTTTTTTCGTATTTGAACTAACTATTCCAGCGGCTTTTTCCCATCACCTACAACACGAAAACACCGGGTTATAATGAGTTTCGAGAAAAACTAAGGGAATTAGAGCACTTTGAAAATGCGAAAAATCGATTTTCTTTAAACCTAAAAATAGCTATAGAAACCCCTATTAGTGGCTTATTCCCATCACCTACATCACGAAAACACCGGGTTATAACGGAATTCGACCGAAACAAGTGGAATTATAGCACTTTGAAAATTCGGAAAAAAGTCAATTTTTGACCCCGTTTTTGAGCCCAAAAATGGGCCCTAAAAATGCAAGATCTCAGCTAATATGAGAGCTACGACCTTGCGGATGATCTCGTTGGATTCAGAAGGACGAAACTAGGACAAAACCGTTGGAATGTTCTCGATAGCTCCCATAGAAGTTGAGATATCGGCCTTCAAAGTTTGGGTTTTATCATTTTTCGGGTATACCCCCCCGTATCGAATTTTTCACCAAAAATTGATTTTTTTCGTATTTGAACTAACTATACCAGCGGCTTTTTCCCATCACCTACAACACGAAAACACCGGGTTATAATGAGTTTCGAGAAAAACTAAGGGAATTAGAGCACTTTGAAAATGCGAAAAATTGATTTTCTTTAAACCTAAAAATAGCTACAGAAACCCCTATTAGTGGCTTATTCCCATCACCTACATCACGAAAACACCGGGTTATAACGGAATTCGACCGAAACAAGTGGAATTATAGCACTTGGAAAATTCGAAAAAAAGTCAATTTTTGACCCCGTTTTTGAGCCCAAAAATGGGCCCTAAAAATGCAAGATCTCAGCTAATATGAGAGCTACGACCTTGCGGATGGTCTCGTTGGATTCAGAAGGACGAAAATAAGACAAAACCGTTGGAATTTTCCCGATAGCTCCTATAGAAGTTGAGATATCGGCTTTTAAAGTTTGGGTTTTATCATTTTTCGGGTATACCCCCCCGTATCGAATTTTTCACCAAAAATTGATTTTTTTCGTATTTGAACTAACTATACCAGCGGCTTTTTCCCATCACCTACAACACGAAAACACCGGGTTATAATGAGTTTCGAGAAAAACTAAGGGAATTATAGCACTTTGAAAATGCGAAAAATCGATTTTCTTTAAACCTAAAAATAGCTATAGAAACCCCTATTAGTGGCTTATTCCCATCACCTACATCACGAAAACACCGGGTTATAACGGAATTCGACCGAAACAAGTGGAATTATAGCACTTTGAAAATTCGGAAAAAAGTCAATTATTGACCCCGTTTTTGAGCCCAAAAATGGGTCCTAAAAATGCAAGATCTCAGCTAATATGAGAGCTACGACCTTGCGGATGGTCTCGTTGGATTCAGAAGGACGAAAATAAGACAAAACCGTTGGAATCTTCCCGATAGCTCCCATAGAAGTTGAGATATCGGCCTTCAAAGTTTGGGTTTTATCATTTTTCGGGTATACCCCCCCGTATCGAATTTTTCACCAAAAATTGATTTTTTTCGTATTTGAACTAACTATACCAGCGGCTTTTTCCCATCACCTACAACACGAAAACACCGGGTTATAACGGAATTCGACCGAAACAAGTGGAATTATAGCACTTGGAAAATTCGAAAAAAAGTCAATTTTTGACCCCGTTTTTGAGCCCAAAAATGGGTCCTAAAAATGCAAGATCTCAGCTAATATGAGAGCTACGACCTTGCGGACGGTCTCGTTGGATTCAGAAGGACGAAACTAAGACAAAACCGTTGGAATTTTCCCGATAGCTCCCATAGAAGTTGAGATATCGGCTTTTAAAGTTTGGGTTTTATCATTTTTCGGGTATACCCCCCCGTATCGAATTTTTCACCAAAAATTGATTTTTTTCGTATTTGAACAAACTCTACCAGCGGCTTTTTCCCATCACCTACAACACGAAAACACCGGGTTATAATGAGTTTCGAGAAAAACTAAGGGAATTATAGCACTTTGAAAATGCGAAAAATCGATTTTCTTTAAACCTAAAAATAGCTATAGAAACCCCTATTAGTGGCTTATTCCCATCACCTACATCACAAAAACACCGGGTTATAACATAATTCGACCGAAACAAGTGAAATTATAGCACTTTGAAAATTCGGAAAAAAGTCAATTTTTGACCCCGTTTTTGAGCCCAAAAATGGGCCCTAAAAATGCAAGATCTCAGCTAATATGAGAGCTACGAGCTTGCGGATGGTCTCGTTGGATTCAGAAGGACGAAAATAAGACAAAACCGTTGGAATTTTCCTGGTAGCTCCCATAGAAGTTGAGATATCGGCCTTCAAAGTTTGGGTTTTATCATTTTTCGGGTATACCCCCCCGTATCGAATTTTTCACCAAAAATTGATTTTTTTCGTATTTGAACTAACTATACCAGCGGCTTTTTCCTATCACCAACAACACGAAAACACCGGGTTATAATGAGTTTCGAGAAAAACTAAGGGAATTTAAGCACTTTGAAAATGCGAAAAATCGATTTTCTTTAAACCTAAAAATAGCTATAGAAACCCCTATTAGTGGCTTATTCCCATCACCTACATCACGAAAACACCGGGTTATAACGGAATTCGACCGAAACAAGTGGAATTATAGCACTTTGAAAATTCGGAAAAAAGTCAATTTTTGACCCCGTTTTTGAGCCCAAAAATGGGTCCTAAAAATGCAAGATCTCAGCTAATATGAGAGCTACGACCTTGCGGATGGTCTCGTTGGATTCAGAAGGACGAAAATAAGACAAAACCGTTGGAATTTTCCTGGTAGCTCCCATAGAAGTTGAGATATCGGCCTTCAAAGTTTGGGTTTTATCATTTTTCGGGTATACCCCCCCGTATCGAATTTTTCACCAAAAATTGATTTTTTTCGTATTTGAACTAACTATACCAGCGGCTTTTTCCTATCACCTACAACACGAAAACACCGGGTTATAATGAGTTTCGAGAAAAACTAAGGGAATTATAGCACTTTGAAAATGCGAAAAATCGATTTTCTTTAAACCTAAAAATAGCTATAGAAACCCCTATTAGTGGCTTATTCCCATCACCTACATCACGAAAACACCGGGTTATAACGGAATTCGACCGAAACAAGTGGAATTATAGCACTTGGAAAATTCGAAAAAAAGTCAATTTTTGACCCCGTTCTTGAGCCCAAAAATGGGCCCTAAAAATGCAAGATCTCAGCTAATATGAGAGCTACGACCTTGCGGACGGTCTCGTTGGATTCAGAAGGACGAAACTAAGACAAAACCGTTGGAATTTTCCTGGTAGCTCCCATAGAAGTTGAGATATCGGCCTCCAAAGTTTGGGTTTTATCATTTTTCGGGTATACCCCCCCGTATCGAATTTTTCACCAAAAATTGATTTTTTTCGTATTTGAACTAACTATACCAGCGGCTTTTTCCCATCACCTACAACACGAAAACACCGGGTTATAACGGAATTCGACCGAAACAAGTGGAATTATAGCACTTGGAAAATTCGAAAAAAAGTCAATTTTTGACCCCGTTCTTGAGCCCAAAAATGGGCCCTAAAAATGCAAGATCTCAGCTAATATGAGAGCTACGACCTTGCGGATGGTCTCGTTGGATTCAAAAGGACGAAACTAAGATAAAACCGTTGGAATTTTCCCGATAGCTCCCATAGAAGTTGAGATATCGGCCTCCAAAGTTTGGGTTTTATCATTTTTCGGGTATACCCCCCGTATCGAATTTTTCACCGAAAATTGATTTTTTTCGTATTTGAACAAACTCTACCAGCGGCTTTTTCCCATCACCTACAACACGAAAACACCGGGTTATAATGAGTTTCGAGAAAAACTAAGGGAATTATAGCACTTTGAAAATGCGAAAAATCGATTTTCTTTAAACCTAAAAATAGCTATAGAAACCCCTATTAGTGGCTTATTCCCATCACCTACATCACGAAAACACCGGGTTATAACGGAATTCGACCGAAACAAGTGGAATTATAGCACTTTGAAAATTCGGAAAAAAGTCAATTTTTGACCCCGTTTTTGAGCCCAAAAATGGGCCCTAAAAATGCAAGATCTCAGCTAATATGAGAGCTACGACCTTGCGGATGGTCTCGTTGGATTCAGAAGGACGAAAATAAGACAAAACCGTTGGAATTTTCCTGGTAGCTCCCATAGAAGTTGAGATATCGGCCTTCAAAGTTTGGGTTTTATCATTTTTCGGGTATACCCCCCAGTATCGAATTTTTCACCAAAAATTGATTTTTTTCGTATTTGAACTAATTATACCAGCGGCTTTTTCCCATCACCTACAACACGAAAACACCGGGTTATAATGAGTTTCGAGAAAAACTAAGGGAATTATAGCACTTTGAAAATGCGGAAAATCGATTTTCTTTAAACCCGAAAATAGCTATAGAAACCCCTATCAGTGACTTATTCCCATCACCTACATCACGAAAACACCGGGTTATAACGGAATTCGACCGAAACAAGTGGAATTATAGCACTTTGAAAATTCGGAAAAAAGTCAATTTTTGACCCCGTTTTTGAGCCCAAAAATGGGCCCTAAAAATGCAAGATCTCAGCTAATATGAGAGCTACGACCTTGCGGATGGTCTCGTTGGATTCAGAAGGACGAAAATAAGACAAAACCGTTGGAATTTTCCTGGTAGCTCCCATAGAAGTTGAGATATCGGCCTCCAAAGTTTGGGTTTTATCATTTTTCGGGTATACCCCCCCGTATCGAATTTTTCACCAAAAATTGATTTTTTTCGTATTTGAACTAACTATACCAGCGGCTTTTTCCCATCACCTGCATCACGAAAACACCGGGTTATAACGGAATTCGACCGAAACAAGTGGAATTATAGCACTTGGAAAATTCGAAAAAAAGTCAATTTTTGACCCCGTTCTTGAGCCCAAAAATGGGCCCTAAAAATGCAAGATCTCAGCTAATATGAGAGCTAAGACCTTGCGGACGGTCTCGTTGGATTCAGAAGGACGAAACTAAGATAAAACCGTTGGAATTTTCCCGATAGCTCCCATAGAAGTTGAAATATCGGCTTTTAAAGTTTGGGTTTTATCATTTTTTTGGGTATACCCCCCCGTATCGAATTTTTCACCAAAAATTGATTTTTTTCGTATTTGAACTAACTATTCCAGCGGCTTTTTCCCATCACCTACAACACGAAAACACCGGGTTATAATGAGTTTCGAGAAAAACTAAGGGAATTAGAGCACTTTGAAAATGCGAAAAATCGATTTTCTTTAAACCTAAAAATAGCTATAGAAACCCCTATTAGTGGCTTATTCCCATCACCTACATCACGAAAACACCGGGTTATAACGGAATTCGACCGAAACAAGTGGAATTATAGCACTTTGAAAATTCGGAAAAAAGTCAATTTTTGACCCCGTTTTTGAGCCCAAAAATGGGCCCTAAAAATGCAAGATCTCAGCTAATATGAGAGCTACGACCTTGCGGATGGTCTCGTTGGATTCAGAAGGACGAAACTAGGACAAAACCGTTGGAATGTTCTCGATAGCTCCCATAGAAGTTGAGATATCGGCCTTCAAAGTTTGGGTTTTATCATTTTTCGGGTATACCCCCCCGTATCGAATTTTTCACCAAAAATTGATTTTTTTCGTATTTGAACTAACTATACCAGCGGCTTTTTCCCATCACCTACAACACGAAAACACCGGGTTATAATGAGTTTCGAGAAAAACTAAGGGAATTAGAGCACTTTGAAAATGCGAAAAATTGATTTTCTTTAAACCTAAAAATAGCTACAGAAACCCCTATTAGTGGCTTATTCCCATCACCTACATCACGAAAACACCGGGTTATAACGGAATTCGACCGAAACAAGTGGAATTATAGCACTTGGAAAATTCGAAAAAAAGTCAATTTTTGACCCCGTTTTTGAGCCCAAAAATGGGCCCTAAAAATGCAAGATCTCAGCTAATATGAGAGCTACGACCTTGCGGATGGTCTCGTTGGATTCAGAAGGACGAAAATAAGACAAAACCGTTGGAATTTTCCCGATAGCTCCTATAGAAGTTGAGATATCGGCCTTCAAAGTTTGGGTTTTATCATTTTTCGGGTATACCCCCCCGTATCGAATTTTTCACCAAAAATTGATTTTTTTCGTATTTGAACTAACTATACCAGCGGCTTTTTCCCATCACCTACAACACGAAAATACCGGCTTATAACGGAATTCGACCGAAACAAGTGGAATTATAGCACTTGGAAAATTCGAAAAAAAGTCAATTTTTGACCCCGTTTTTGAGCCCAAAAATGGGCCCTAAAAATGCAAGATCTCAGCTAATATGAGAGCTACGACCTTGCGGATGGTCTCGTTGGATTCAGAAGGACGAAACTAAGACAAAACCGTTGGAATTTTCCCGATAGCTCCCATAGAAGTTGAGATATCGGCTTTTAAAGTTTGGGTTTTATCATTTTTCGGGTATACCCCCCCGTATCGAATTTTTCACCAAAAATTGATTTTTTTCGTATTTGAACTAACTATACCAGCGGCTTTTTCCCATCACCTACAACACGAAAACACCGGGTTATAATGAGTTTCGAGAAAAACTAAGGGAATTATAGCACTTTGAAAATGCGAAAAATCGATTTTCTTTAAACCTAAAAATAGCTATAGAAACCCCTATTAGTGGCTTATTCCCATCACCTACATCACGAAAACACCGGGTTATAACGGAATTCGACCGAAACAAGTGGAATTATAGCACTTTGAAAATTCGGAAAAAAGTCAATTATTGACCCCGTTTTTGAGCCCAAAAATGGGTCCTAAAAATGCAAGATCTCAGCTAATATGAGAGCTACGACCTTGCGGATGGTCTCGTTGGATTCAGAAGGACGAAAATAAGACAAAACCGTTGGAATCTTCCCGATAGCTCCCATAGAAGTTGAGATATCGGCCTTCAAAGTTTGGGTTTTATCATTTTTCGGGTATACCCCCCCGTATCGAATTTTTCACCAAAAATTGATTTTTTTCGTATTTGAACTAACTATACCAGCGGCTTTTTCCCATCACCTACAACACGAAAACACCGGGTTATAACGGAATTCGACCGAAACAAGTGGAATTATAGCACTTGGAAAATTCGAAAAAAAGTCAATTTTTGACCCCGTTTTTGAGCCCAAAAATGGGTCCTAAAAATGCAAGATCTCAGCTAATATGAGAGCTACGACCTTGCGGACGGTCTCGTTGGATTCAGAAGGACGAAACTAAGACAAAACCGTTGGAATTTTCCCGATAGCTCCCATAGAAGTTGAGATATCGGCTTTTAAAGTTTGGGTTTTATCATTTTTCGGGTATACCCCCCCGTATCGAATTTTTCACCAAAAATTGATTTTTTTCGTATTTGAACTAACTATACCAGCGGCTTTTTCCCATCACCTACAACACGAAAACACCGGGTTATAATGAGTTTCGAGAAAAACTAAGGGAATTATAGCACTTTGAAAATGCGAAAAATCGATTTTCTTCAAACTCGAAAATAGCTATAGAAACCCCTATCAGTAGCTTACTCCTATCACCTACATCACGAAAACACCGGGTTATAACAGAATTCGACCGAAACAAGTGGAATTATAGCACTTTGAAAATTCGGAAAAAAGTCAATTTTTGACCCCGTTTTTGAGCCCAAAAATGGGCCCTAAAAATGCAAGATCTCAGCTAATATGAGAGCTACGACCTTGCGGATGGTCTCGTTGGATTCAGAAGGACGAAACTAAGACAAAACCGTTGGAATTTTCCCGATAGCTCCCATAGAAGTTGAGATATCGACCTTCAAAGTTAGGGTTTTATCATTTTTCGGGTATACCCCCCCGTATGGAATTTTTCACCAAAAATTGATTTTTTTCGTATTTGAACTAACTATACCAGCGGCTTTTTCCCATCACCTACAACACGAAAATACCGGGTTATAATGAGTTTCGAGAAAAACTAAGGGAATTATAGCACTTTGAAAATGCGAAAAATCGATTTTCTTCAAACTCGAAAATAGCTATAGAAACCCCTATCAGAAGCTTACTCCTATCACCTACATCACGAAAACACCGGGTTATAACAAAATTCGACCGAAACAAGTGGAATTATAGCACTTTGAAAATTCGGAAAAAAGTCAACTTTTGACCCCGTTTTTGAGCCCAAAAATGGGCCCTAAAAATGCAAGATCTCAGCTAATATGAGAGCTACGAGCTTGCGAATGGTCTCGTTGGATTCAGAAGGACGAAACTAAGACAAAACCGTTGGAATTTTCCCGATAGCTCCCATAGAAGTTGAGATATCGGCCTCCAAAGTTTGGGTTTTATCATTTTTCGGGTATACACCCCCGTATCGAATTTTTCACCAAAAATTGATTTTTTTCGTATTTGAACTAACTCTACCAGTGGCTTTTTCCCATCACCTACAACACGAAAACACCGGGTTATAATGAGTTTCGAGAAAAACTAAGGGAATTATAGCACTTTGAAAATGCGAAAAATCGATTTTCTTTAAACCTAAAAGTAGCTATGAAACCCCTATTAGTGGCTTATTCCCATCACCTACATCACGAAAACACCGGGTTATAACGGAATTCGACCGAAACAAGTGGAATTATAGCACTTTGAAAATTCGGAAAAAAGTCAATTTTTGACCCCGTTTTTGAGCCCAAAAATGGGCCCTAAAAATGCAAGATCTCAGCTAATATGAGAGCTACGACCTTGCGGATGGTCTCGTTGGATTCAGAAGGACGAAACTAAGACAAAACCGTTGGAATTTTCCCGATAGCTCCCATAGAAGTTGAGATATCGGCCTTTAAAGTTAGGGTTTTATCATTTTTCGGGAATACCCCCCCGTATGGAATTTTTCACCAAAAATTGATTTTTTCGTATTTGAACTAACTATACCAGCGGCTTTTTCCCATCACCTACAACACGAAAACACCGGGTTATAATGAGTTTCGAGAAAAACTAAGGGAATTATAGCACTTTGAAAATGCGAAAAAACGATTTTCTTTAAACCTAAAAATAGCTATAGAAACCCCTATTAGTGGCTTATTCTCATCACCTACATCACGAAAACACCGGGTTATAACGGAATTCGACCGAAACAAGTAGAATTATAGCACTTTGAAAATTCGGAAAAAAGTCAATTTTTGACCCCGTTTTTGAGCCCAAAAATGGGCCCTAAAAATGCAAGATCTCAGCTAATATGAGAGCTACGACCTTGCGGATGGTCTCGTTGGATTCAGAAGGACGAAACTAAGACAAAACCGTTGGAATTTTCTCGATAGCTCTCATAGAAGTTGAGATATCGGCCTTCAAAGTTTGGGTTTTATCATTTTTCGGGTATACCACCCCGTATCGAATTTTTCACCAAAAATTGATTTTTTTCGTATTTGAACTAACTATACCACCGGTTTTTTCTCATCACCTACAACACAAAAACACCGGGTTATAATGAGTTTCGAGAAAAACTAAGGGAATTATAGCACTTTGAAAATGCGAAAAATCGATTTTCTTTAAACCTAAAAATAGCTATAGAAACCCCTATTAGTGGCTTATTCCCAACACCTACATCACGAAAACACCGGGTTATAACGGAATTCGACCGAAACAAGTGGAATTATAGCACTTTGAAAATTCGGAAAAAAGTCAATTTTTGACCCCGTTTTTGAGCCCAAAAATGGGCCCTAAAAATGCAAGATCTCAGCTAATATAAGAGCTACGACCCTGCGGACGGTCTCGTTGGATTCAGAACGACGAAACTAAGACAAAACCGTTGGAATTTTCCCGATAGCTCCCATAGAAGTTGAGATATCAGCCTTCAAAGTTTGGGTTTTATCATTTTTCGGGTATACCTCCCCGTATCGAATTTTTCACCAAAAATTGATTTTTTTCGTATTTGACCTAACTATACCAGCGGCTTTTTTCCATCACCTACAACACGAAAACACCGGGTTATAATGAGTTTCGAGAAGAACTAAGGGAATTATAGCACTTTGAAAATGCGAAAAATCGATTTTCTTTAAACCCGAAAATAGCTATAGAAACCCCTATTAGTGGCTTATTCCCATCACCTACATCACGAAAACACCGGGTTATAACGGAATTCGACCGAAACAAGTGGAATTATAGCACTTTGAAAATTCGGAAAAAAGTCAATTTTTGACCCCGTTTTTGAGCCCAAAAATGGGCCCTAAAAATGCAAGATCTCAGCTAATATGAGAGCTACGACCTTGCGGACGGTCTCGTTGGATTCAGAAGGACGAAACTAAGACAAAACCGTTGGAATTTTCCCGATAGCTCCCATAGAGGTTGAGATATCGGCCTTCAAAGTTTGGGTTTTATCATTTTTCGGGTATACCCCCCTGTATCGAATTTTTCACCAAAAATTGATTTTTTTCGTATTTGAACTAACTATACCAGCGGCTTTTTTCCATCACCGACAACACGAAAACACCGGGTTATAATGAGTTTCGAGAAAAACTAAGGGAATTATAGCACTTTGAAAATGCGAAAAATCGATTTTCTTTAAACCCGAAAATAGCTATAGAAACCCCTATTAGTGGCTTATTCCCATCACCTACATCACGAAAACACCGGGTTATAACAAAATTCGACCGAAACAAGTGGAATTATAGCACTTTGAAAATTCGGAAAAAAGTCAATTTTTGACCCCGTTTTTGAGCCCAAAAATGGGCCCTAAAAATGCAAGATCTCAGCTAATATGAGAGCTACGACCTTGCGGATGGTCTCGTTGGATTCAGAAGGACGAAACTAATACAAAACCGTTGGAATTTTCCCGATAGCTCCCATAGAAGTTGAGATATCGGCCTTCAAAGTTTGGGTTTTATCATTTTTCGGGTATACCCCCCCGTATCGAATTTTTCACCAAAAATTGATTTTTTTCGTATTTAAACTAATTATACCAGCGGCTTTTTCCCATCACCTACAACACGAAAACACCGGGTTATAATGAGTTTCGAGAAAAACTAAGGGAATTATAGCACTTTGAAAATGCGAAAAATCGATTTTCTTCAAACCCGAAAATAGCTCTAGAAACCCCTATCAGTGGCTTATTCCCATCACCTACAACACGAAAACACCGGGTTATAATGAGTTTCGAGAAAAACTAAGGAAATTATAGCACTTTGAAAATGCGAAAAATCGATTTTCTTTAAACCTAAAAATAGCTATAGAAACCCCTATTAGTGGCTTATTCCCATCACCTACATCACGAAAACACCGGGTTATAACGGAATTCGACCGAAACAAGTGGAATTATAGCACTTTGAAAATTCGGAAAAAAGTCAATTTTTGACCCCGTTTTTGAGCCCAAAAATGGGCCCTAAAAATGCAAGATCTCAGCTAATATGAGAGCTACGACCTTGCGGATGGTCTCGTTGGATTCAGAAGGACGAAACTAAGACAAAACCGTTGGAATTTTCCCGATAGCTCCCATAGAAGTTGAGATATCGGCCTTCAAAGTTTGGGTTTTATCATTTTTCGGGTATACCCCCCCGTATCGAATTTTTCACCAAAAATTGATTTTTTTCGTATTTGAACTAACTATACCAACGGCTTTTTCCCATCACCTACAACACGAAAACACCGGGTTATAATGAGTTTCGAGAAAAACTAAGGGAATTATAGCACTTTGAAAATGCGAAAAATCGATTTTCTTTAAACTTAAAAATAGCTATAGAAACCCCTATTAGTGGCTTATTCCCATCACGAAAACACCGGGTTAAACGGAATTCGACCGAAACAAGTGGAATTATAGCACTTTGAAAATTCGGAAAAAAGTCAATTTTTGACCCCGTTTTTGAGCCCAAAAATGGGCCCTAAAAATGCAAGATCTCAGCTAATATGAGAGCTACGACCTTGCGGATGGTCTCGTTGGATTCAGAAGGACGAAACTAAGACAAAACCGTTGGAATTTTCCCGATAGCTCCCATAGAAGTTGAGATATCGGCCTTCAAAGTTTGGGTTTTATCATTTTTCGGGTATACCCCCCCGTATCGAATTTTTCACCAAAAATTGATTTTTTTCGTTTTTGAACTAACTATACCAGCGGCTTTTTCCCATCACCTACAACACGAAAACACCGGGTTATAATGAGTTTCGAGAAAAACTAAGGGAATTATAGCACTTTGAAAATGCGAAAAATCGATTTTCTTTAAACTTAAAAATAGCTATAGAAACCCCTATTAGTGGCTTATTCCCATCACGAAAACACCGGGTTAAACGGAATTCGACCGAAACAAGTGGAATTATAGCACTTTGAAAATTCGGAAAAAAGTCAATTTTTGACCCCGTTTTTGAGCCCAAAAATGGGCCCTAAAAATGCAAGATCTCAGCTAATATGAGAGCTACGACCTTGCGGATGGTCTCGTTGGATTCAGAAGGACGAAACTAAGACAAAACCGTTGGAATTTTCCCGATAGCTCCCATAGAAGTTGAGATATCGGCCTTCAAAGTTTGGGTTTTATCATTTTTCGGGTATACCCCTCCGTATCGAATTTTTCACCAAAAATTGATTTTTTTCGTATTTGAACTAACTATACCAGCGGCTTTTTCTCATCACCTACAACACGAAAACACCGGGTTATAATGAGTTTCGAGAAAAACTAAGGGAATTATAGCACTTTGAAAATGCGAAAAATCGATTTTCTTTAAACCTAAAAATAGCTATAGAAACCCCTATTAGTGGCTTATTCCCATCACCTACATCACAAAAACACCGGGTTATAACAAAATTCGACCGAAACAAGTGGAATTATAGCACTTTGAAAATTCGGAAAAAAGTCAATTTTTGAGCCCAAAAATGGGCCCTAAAAATGCAAGATCTCAGCTAATATGAGAGCTACGACCTTGCGGATGGTCTCGTTGGATTCAGAAGGACGAAACTAAGACAAAACCGTTGGAATTTTCCCGATAGCTCCCATAGAAGTTGAGATATCGGCCTTTAAAGTTTGGGTTTCATCATTTTTCGGGTATACCCCCCCGTATGGAATTTTTCACCAAAAATTGATTTTTTTCGTATCTGAACTAACTATACCAGCGGCTTTTTCCCATCACCTGCAACACGAAAACACCGGGTTATAATGAGTTTCGAGAAAAACTAAGGGAATTATAGCACTTTGAAAATGCGAAAAATCGATTTTCTTTAAACCTAAAAATAGCTATAGAAACCCCTATTAGTGGCTTATTCCCAACACCTACATCACAAAAACACCGGGTTATAACGGAATTCGACCGAAACAAGTGGAAATATAGCACTTTGAAAATTCGGAAAAAAGTCAATTTTTGACCCCGTTTTTGAGCCCAAAAATGGGCCCTAAAAATGCAAGATCTCAGCTAATATGAGAGCTACGACCTTGCGGATGGTCTCGTTGGATTCAGAAGGACGAAACTAGTACAAAACCGTTGGAATGTTCCCGATAGCTCCCATAGAAGTTGAGATATCGGCCTTCAAAGTTTGGGTTTTATCATTTTTCGGGTATACCCCCCCGTATCGAATTTTTCACCAAAAATTGATTTTTTTCGTATTTGAACTAACTATACCAGCGGCTTTTTCCCATCACCTACAACACGAAAACACCGGGTTATAATGAGTTTCGAGAAAAACTAAGGGAATTATAGCACTTTGAAAATGCGAAAAATCGATTTTCTTTAAACCTAAAAATAGCTATAGAAACCCCTATTAGTGGCTTATTCCCATCACCTACATCACGAAAACACCGGGTTATAACGGAATTCGACCGAAACAAGTGGAATTATAGCACTTTGAAAATTCGGAAAAAAGTCAATTTTTGACCCCGTTTTTGAGCCCAAAAATGGGTCCTAAAAATGCAAGATCTCAGCTAATATGAGAGCTACGACCTTGCGGACGGTCTCGTTGGATTCAGAAGGACGAAACTAAGACAAAACCGTTGGAATTTTCCCGATAGCTCCCATAGAAGTTGAGATATCGGCCTTCAAAGTTTGGGTTTTATCATTTTTCGGGTATACCCCCCCGTATCGAATTTTTCACCAAAAATTGATTTTTTTCGTATTTAGACTAATTATACCAGCGGCTTTTTCCCATCACCTACAACACGAAAACACCGGGTTATAATGAGTTTCGAGAAAAACTAAGGGAATTATAGCACTTTGAAAATGCGAAAAATCGATTTTCTTTAAACCTAAAAGTAGCTATGAAACCCCTATTAGTGGCTTATTCCCATCACCTACATCACGAAAACACCGGGTTATAACGGAATTCGACCGAAACAAGTGGAATTATAGCACTTTGAAAATTCGGAAAAAAGTCAATTTTTGACCCCGTTTTTGAGCCCAAAAATGGGCCCTAAAAATGCAAGATCTCAGCTAATATGAGAGCTACGACCTTGCGGATGGTCTCGTTGGATTCAGAAGGACGAAACTAAGACAAAACCGTTGGAATTTTCCCGATAGCTCCCATAGAAGTTGAGATATCGGCCTTCAAAGTTTGGGTTTTATCATTTTTCGGGTATACCCCCCCGTATCGAATTTTTCACCAAAAATTGATTTTTTTCGTATTTGAACTAACTATACCAGCGGCTTTTTCCCATCACCTACAACACGAAAACACCGGGTTATAATGAGTTTCGAGAAAAACTAAGGGAATTATAGCACTTTGAAAATGCGAAAAATCGATTTTCTTCAAACCCGAAAATAGCTATAGAAACCCCTATCAGTGGCTTATTCCCATCACCTACATCACGAAAACACCGGGTTATAACGGAATTCGACCGAAACAAGTGGAATTATAGCACTTTGAAAATTCGGAAAAAAGTCAATTTTTGACCCCGTTTTTGAGCCCAAAAATGGGCCCTAAAAATGCAAGATCTCAGCTAATATGAGAGCTACGACCTTGCGGATGGTCTCGTTGGATTCAGAAGGACGAAACTAAGACAAAACCGTTGGAATTTTCCCGATAGCTCCCATAGAAGTTGAGATATCGGCCTTTAAAGTTAGGGTTTTATCATTTTTCGGGTATACCCCCCCGTATGGAATTTTTCACCAAAAATTGATTTTTTCGTATTTGAACTAACTATACCACCGGTTTTTTCTCATCACCTACAACACAAAAACACCGGGTTATAATGAGTTTCGAGAAAAACTAAGGGAATTATAGCACTTTGAAAATGCGAAAAATCGATTTTCTTTAAACCTAAAAATAGCTATAGAAACCAATATTAGTGGCTTATTCCCAACACCTACATCACGAAAACACCGGGTTATAACGGAATTCGACCGAAACAAGTGGAATTATAGCACTTTGAAAATTCGGAAAAAAGTCAATTTTTGACCCCGTTTTTGAGCCCAAAAATGGGCCCTAAAAATGCAAGATCTCAGCTAATATGAGAGCTACGACCTTGCGGACGGTCTCGTTGGATTCAGAACGACGAAACTAAGACAAAACCGTTGGAATTTTCCCGATAGCTCCCATAGAAGTTGAGATATCAGCCTTCAAAGTTTGGGTTTTATCATTTTTCGGGTATACCTCCCCGTATCGAATTTTTCACCAAAAATTGATTTTTTTCGTATTTGACCTAACTATACCAGCGGCTTTTTTCCATCACCTACAACACGAAAACACCGGGTTATAATGAGTTTCGAGAAAAACTAAGGGAATTTTATCATTTTTCGGGTACACCCCCCGTATCGAATTTTTCACCAAAAATTGATTTTTTTCGTATTTGAACTAACTATACCAGCGGCTTTTTCCCATCACCTACAACACGAAAACACCGGGTTATAATGAGTTTCGAGAAAAACTAAGGGAATTATAGCACTTTGAAAATGCGAAAAATCGATTTTCTTTAAACTTAAAAATAGCTATAGAAACCCCTATTAGTGGCTTATTCCCATCACGAAAACACCGGGTTAAACGGAATTCGACCGAAACAAGTGGAATTATAGCACTTTGAAAATTCGGAAAAAAGTCAATTTTTGACCCCGTTTTTGAGCCCAAAAATGGGCCCTAAAAATGCAAGATCTCAGCTAATATGAGAGCTACGACCTTGCGGATGGTCTCGTTGGATTCAGAAGGACGAAACTAGGACAAAACCGTTGGAATGTTCCCGATAGCTCCCATAGAAGTTGAGATATCGGCCTTCAAAGTTTGGGTTTTATCATTTTTCGGGTATACCCCCCCGTATCGAATTTTTCACCAAAAATTGATTTTTTTCGTATTTGAACTAACTATACCAGCGGCTTTTTCCCATCACCTACAACACGAAAACACCGGGTTATAATGAGTTTCGAGAAAAACTAAGGGAATTATAGCACTTTGAAAATGCGAAAAATCGATTTTCTTTAAACCTAAAAATAGCTATAGAAACCCCTATCAGTGGCTTATTCCCATCACCTACATCACGAAAACACCGGGTTATAACGGAATTCGACCGAAACAAGTGGAATTATAACTTTGAAAATTCGGAAAAAAGTCAATTTTTGACCCCGTTTTTGAGCCCAAAAATGGGCCACTAAAAATGCAATATCTCAGCCAATATGAGAGCTACGACCTTGCGGACGGTCTCGTTGGATTCAAAAGGACGAAACTAAGACAAAACCGTTGGAATTTTCCCGATAGCTCCCATAGAAGTTGAGATATCGGCCTTTAAAGTTTGGGTTTTATCATTTTTCGGGTATACCCCCCCGTATCGAATTTTTCACCAAAAATTGATTTTTTTCGTATTTGAACTAATTATACCAGCGGCTTTTTCCCATCACCTACAACACGAAAACACCGGGTTATAATGAGTTTCGAGAAAAACTAAGGGAATTTTATCATTTTTCGGGTACACCCCCCGTATCGAATTTTTCACCAAAAATTGATTTTTTTCGTATTTGAACTAACTATACCAGCGGCTTTTTCCCATCACCTACAACACGAAAACACCGGGTTATAATGAGTTTCGAGAAAAACTAAGGGAATTATAGCACTTTGAAAATGCGAAAAATCGATTTTCTTTAAACCTAAAAATAGCTATAGAAACCCCTATTAGTGGCTTATTCCCATCACCTACATCACAAAAACACCGGGTTATAACAAAATTCGACCGAAACAAGTGGAATTATAGCACTTTGAAAATTCGGAAAAAAGTCAATTTTTGAGCCCAAAAATGGGCCCTAAAAATGCAAGATCTCAGCTAATATGAGAGCTACGACCTTGCGGATGGTCTCGTTGGATTCAGAAGGACGAAACTAGGACAAAACCGTTGGAATGTTCCCGATAGCTCCCATAGAAGTTGAGATATCGGCCTTCAAAATTTGGGTCTTATCATTTTTCGGGTATACCCCCCCGTATCGAATTTTTCACCAAAAATTGATTTTTTTCGTATTTGAACTAACTATACCAGCGGCTTTTTCTCATCACCTACAACACGAAAACACCGGGTTATAATGAGTTTCGAGAAAAACTAAGGGAATTATAGCACTTTGAAAATGCAAAAAATCGATTTTCTTTAAACCCGAAAATAGCTATAGAAACCCCTATTAGTGGCTTATTCCCATCACCTACATCACGAAAACACCGGATTATAACGGAATTCGACCGAAACAAGTGGAATTATAGCACTTTGAAAATTCGGAAAAAAGTCAATTTTTGACCCCGTTTTTGAGCCCAAAAATGGGCCCTAAAAATGCAAGATCTCAGCTAATATGAGAGCTACGACCTTGCGGACGGTCTCGTTGGATTCAGAAGGACGAAACTAAGACAAAACCGTTGGAATTTTCCCGATAGCTCCCATAGAAGCTGAGATATCGGCCTCCAAAGTTTGGGTTTTATCATTTTTCGGGTATACACCCCCGTATCGAATTTTTCACCAAAAATTGATTTTTTTCGTATTTGAACTAACTCTACCAGCGGCTTTTTCCCATCACCTACAACACGAAAACACCGGGTTATAATGAGTTTCGAGAAAAACTAAGGGAATTATAGCACTTTGAAAATGCGAAAAATCGATTTTCTTCAAACCCGAAAATAGCTATAGAAACCCCTATCAGTGGCTTATTCTTATCACCTACATCACGAAAACACCGGGTTATAACAAAATTCGACCGAAACAAGTGGAATTATAGCACTTTAAAAATTCGGAAAAAAGTCAATTTTTGACCCCGTTTTTGAGCCCAAAAATGGGCCCTAAAAATGCAAGATCTCAGCTAATATGAGAGCTACGACCTTGCGGACGGTCTCGTTGGATTCAGAAGGACGAAACTAAGACAAAACCGTTGGAATTTTCCCGATAGCTCCCATAGAAGTTGAGATATCAGCCTTCAAAGTTTGGGTTTTATCATTTTTCGGGTATACCCCCCCGTATCGAATTTTTCACCAAAAATTGATTTTTTTCGTATTTGACCTAACTATACCAGCGGCTTTTTCCCATCACCTACAACACGAAAACACCGGGTTATAATGAGTTTCGAGAAAAACTAAGGGAATTATAGCACTTTGAAAATGCGAAAATTCGATTTTCTTTAAACCCGAAAATAGCTATAGAAACCCCTATTAGTGGCTTATTCCCATCACCTACATCACGAAAACACCGGGTTATAACGGAATTCGACCGAAACAAGTGGAATTATAGCACTTTGAAAATTCGGAAAAAAGTCAATTTTTGACCCCGTTTTTGAGCCCAAAAATGGGCCCTAAAAATGCAAGATCTCAGCTAATATAAGAGCTACGACCTTGCGGACGGTCTCGTTGGATTCAGAAGGACGAAACTAAGACAAAACCGTTGGAATTTTCCCGATAGCTCCCATAGAAGTTGAGATATCGGCCTTCAAAGTTTGGGTTTTATCATTTTTCGGGTATACCCCCCCGTATCTATTTTTTCACCAAAAATTGATTTTTTTCGTATTTGAACTACCAGCGGCTTTTTCCCATCACCTACAACACGAAAACACCGGGTTATAATGAGTTTCGAGAAAAACTAAGGGAATTATAGCACTTTGAAAATGCGAAAAATCGATTTTCTTTAAACCTAAAAATAGCTATAGAAACCCCTATTAGTGGCTTATTCCCATCACCTACATCACGAAAACACCGGGTTATAACGGAATTCGACCGAAACAAGTGGAATTATAGCACTTTGAAAATTCGGAAAAAAGTCAATTTTTGACCCCGTTTTTGAGCCCAAAAATGGGCCCTAAAAATGCAAGAGCTCAGCTAATATAAGAGCTACGACCTTGCGGACGGTCTCGTTGGATTCAGAAGGACGAAACTAAAACAAAACCGTTGGAATTTTCTCGATAGCTCCCATAGAAGTTGAGATATCGGCTTTCAAAGTTTGGGTTTTATCATTTTTCGGGTATACCCCCCCGTATCGAATTTTTCACCAAAAATTGATTTTTTTCGTATTTGAACTAACTATACCAGCGGCTTTTTCCCATCACCTACAACACGAAAACACCGGGTTATAATGAGTTTCGAGAAAAACTAAGGAAATTATAGCACTTTGAAAATGCGAAAAATCGATTTTCTTCAAACCCGAAAATAGCCATAGAAACCCCTATCAGTGGCTTATTCCCATCACCTACATCACGAAAACACCGGGTTATAACAAAATTCGACCGAAACAAGCGGAATTATAGCACTTTGAAAATTCGGAAAAAAGTCAATTTTTGACCCCGTTTTTGAGCCCAAAAATGGGCCCTAAAAATGCAAGATCTCAGCTAATATAAGAGCTACGACCTTGCGGACGGTCTCGTTGGATTCAGAAGGACGAAACTAAGACAAAACCGTTGGAATTTTCCCGATAGCTCCCATAGAAGTTGAGATATCGGCTTTCAAAGTTAGGGTTTTATCATTTTTCGGGTATACCCCCCCGTATCGAATTTTTCACCAAAAATTGATTTTTTTCGTATTTGAACTAACTATACCAGCGGCTTTTTCCCATCACCTACAACACGAAAACACCGGGTTATAATGAGTTTCGAGAAAAACTAAGGGAATTATAGCACTTTGAAAATGCGAAAAATCGATTTTCTTTAAACCTAAAAATAGCTATAGAAACCCCTATCAGTGGCTTATTCCCATCACCTACATCACGAAAACACCGGGTTATAACGGAATTCGACCGAAACAAGTGGAATTATAACTTTGAAAATTCGGAAAAAAGTCAATTTTTGACCCCGTTTTTGAGCCCAAAAATGGGCCACTAAAAATGCAATATCTCAGCCAATATGAGAGCTACGACCTTGCGGACGGTCTCGTTGGATTCAGAAGGACGAAACTAAGACAAACCCGTTGGAATTTTCCCGATAGCTCCCATAGAAGTTGAGATATCGGCCTTCAAAGTTTGGGTTTTATCATTTTTCGGGTATACACCCCGTATCGATTTTTTCACCAAAAATTGTTTTTTTTCGTATTTGAACTACCAGCGGCTTTTTCCCATCACCTACAACACGAAAACACCGGGTTATAATGAGTTTCGAGAAAAACTAAGGGAATTATAGCACTTTGAAAATGCGAAAAATCGATTTTCTTTAAACCCGAAAATAGCTATAGAAACCCCTATTAGTGGCTTATTCCCATCACCTACATCACGAAAACACCGGGTTATAACGGAATTCGACCGAAACAAGTGGAATTATAGCACTTTGAAAATTCGGAAAAAAGTCAATTTTTGACCCCGTTTTTGAGCCCAAAAATGGGCCCTAAAAATGCAAGATCTCAGCTAATATGAGAGCTACGACCTTGCGGACGGTCTCGTTGGATTCAGAAGGACGAAACTAAGACAAAACCGTTGGAATTTTCCCGATAGCTCCCATAGAAGTTGAGATATCGGCCTTCAAAGTTTGGGTTTTATCATTTTTCGGGTATACCCCCCCGTATCGATTTTTTCACCAAAAATTGATTTTTTTCGTATTTGAACTACCAGCGGCTTTTTCCCATCACCTACAACACGAAAACACCGGGTTATAATGAGTTTCGAGAAAAACTAAGGGAATTATAGCACTTTGAAAATGCGAAAAATCGATTTTCTTCAAACCCGAAAATAGCTATAGAAACCCCTATCAGTGGCTTATTCCCATCACCTACATCACGAAAACACCGGGTTATAACGGAATTCGACCGAAACAAGTGGAATTATAGCACTTTGAAAATTCGGAAAAAAGTCAATTTTTGACCCCGTTTTTGAGCCCAAAAATGGGCCCTAAAAATGCAAGATCTCAGCTAATATGAGAGCTACGACCTTGCGGATGGTCTCGTTGGATTCAGAAGGACGAAAATAAGACAAAACCGTTGGAATTTTCCTGGTAGCTCCCTTAGAAGTTGAGATATCGGCCTTCAAAGTTTGGGTTTTATCATTTTTCGGGTATACCCCCCCGTATCGAATTTTTCACCAAAAATTGATTTTTTTCGTATTTGAACTAACTATACCAGCGGCTTTTTCTTATCACCTACAACACGAAAACACCGGGTTATAATGAGTTTCGAGAAAAACTAAGGGAATTATAGCACTTTGAAAATGCAAAAAATCGATTTTCTTTAAACCCGAAAATAGCTATAGAAACCCCTATTAGTGGCTTATTCCCATCACCTACATCACGAAAACACCGGATTATAACGGAATTCGACCGAAACAAGTGGAATTATAGCACTTTGAAAATTCGGAAAAAAGTCAATTTTTGACCCCGTTTTTGAGCCCAAAAATGGGCCCTAAAAATGCAAGATCTCAGCTAATATGAGAGCTACGACCTTGCGGACGGTCTCGTTGGATTCAGAAGGACGAAACTAAGACAAAACCGTTGGAATTTTCCCGATAGCTCCCATAGAAGTTGAGATATCGGCCTTCAAAGTTTGGGTTTTATCATTTTTCGGGTATACCCCCCCGTATCGATTTTTTCACCAAAAATTGATTTTTTTCGTATTTGAACTACCAGCGGCTTTTTCCCATCACCTACAACACGAAAACACCGGGTTATAATGAGTTTCGAGAAAAACTAAGGGAATTAGAGCACTTTGAAAATGCGAAAAATCGATTTTCTTTAAACCTAAAAATAGCTATAGAAACCCCTATTAGTGGCTTATTCCCATCACCTACATCACGAAAACACCGGGTTATAACGGAATTCGACCGAAACAAGTGGAATTATAGTACTTTGAAAATTCGGAAAAAAGTCAACTTTTGACCCCGTTTTTGAGCCCAAAAATGGGCCCTAAAAATGCAAGATCTCAGCTAATATGAGAGCTACGACCTTGCGGATGGTCTCGTTGGATTCAGAAGGACGAAACCAGGACAAAACCGTTGGAATGTTCTCGATAGCTCCCATAGAAGTTGAGATATCGGCTTTCAAAGTTTGGGTTTTATCATTTTTCGGGTATACCCCCCCGTATCGAATTTTTCACCAAAAATTGATTTTTTTCGTATTTGAACTAACTATACCAGCGGCTTTTTCCCATCACCTACAACACGAAAACACCGGGTTATAATGAGTTTCGAGAAAAACTAAGGGAATTAGAGCACTTTGAAAATGCGAAAAATCGATTTTCTTTAAACCTAAAAATTGCTATAGAAACCCCTATTAGTGGCTTATTCCCATCACCTACATCACGAAAACACCGAATTATAACGGAAATCGACCGAAACAAGTGGAATTATAGCACTTAGAATATTCGAAAAAAAGTCAATTTTTGACCCCGTTTTTGAGCCCAAAAATGGGCCCTAAAAATGCAAGATCTCAGCTAATATGAGAGCTACGACCTTGCGGACGGTCTCGTTGGATTCAGAAGGACGAAACTAAGACAAAACCGTTGGAATTTTCCCGATAGCTCCCATAGAAGTTGAGATATCGGCCTTCAAAGTTTGGGTTTTATCATTTTTCGGGTATACCCCCCCGTATGGAATTTTTCACCAAAAATTGATTTTTTTCGTATTTGAACTAACTATACCAGCGGCTTTTTCCCATCACCTACAACACGAAAACACCGGGTTATAATGAGTTTCGAGAAAAACTAAGGGAATTATAGCACTTTGAAAATGCGAAAAATCGATTTTCTTTAAACCTAAAAATAGCTATAGAAACCCCTATTAGTGGCTTATTCCCATCACCTACATCACAAAAACACCGGGTTATAACAAAATTCAACCGAAACAAGTGGAATTATAGCACTTTGAAAATTCGGAAAAAAGTCAATTTTTGACCCCGTTTTTGAGCCCAAAAATGGGCTCTAAAAATGCAAGATCTCAGCTAATATAAGAGCTACGACCTTGCGGATGGTCTCGTTGGATTCAGAAGGACGAAAATAAGACAAAACCGTTGGAATTTTCCTGGTAGCTCCCTTAGAAGTTAAAATATCGGCCTTCAAAGTTTGGGTTTTATCATTTTTCGGGTATACCCCCCCGTATCGAATTTTTCACCAAAAATTGATTTTTTTCGTATTTGAACTAACTATACCAGCGGCTTTTTCTCATCACCTACAACACGAAAACACCGGGTTATATTGAGTTTCGAGAAAAACTAAGGGAATTATAGCACTTTGAAAATGCGAAAAATCGATTTTCTTTAAACCTAAAAATAGCTTTAGAAACCCCTATTAGTGGCTTATTCCCATCACCTACATCACGAAAACACCGGGTTATAACGGAATTCGACCGAAACAAGTGGAATTATAGCACTTTGAAAATTCGGAAAAAAGTCAATTTTTGACCCCGTTTTTGAGCCCAAAAATGGGTCCTAAAAATGCAAGATCTCAGCTAATATGAGAGCTACGACCTTGCGGACGGTCTCGTTGGATTCAGAAGGACGAAACTAAGACAAAACCGTTGGAATTTTCCCGATAGCTCCCATAGAAGTTGAGATATCGGCCTTCAAAGTTTGGGTTTTATCATTTTTCGGGTATACCCCCCCGTATCGAATTTTTCACCAAAAATTGATTTTTTTCGTATTTAACCTAATTATACCAGCGGCTTTTTCCCATCACCTACAACACGAAAACACCGGGTTATATTGAGTTTCGAGAAAAACTAAGGGAATTATAGCACTTTGAAAATGCGAAAAATCGATTTTCTTCAAACCCGAAAATAGCTATAGAAACCCCTATCAGTGGCTTATTCCCATCACCTACATCACGAAAACACCGGGTTATAACGGAATTCGACCGAAACAAGTGGAATTATAGCACTTTGAAAATTCGGAAAAAAGTCAATTTTTGACCCCGTTTTTGAGCCCAAAAATGGGCCCTAAAAATGCAAGATCTCAGCTAATATGAGAGCTACGACCTTGCGGATGGTCTCGTTGGATTCAGAAGGACGAAAATAAGACAAAACCGTTGGAATTTTCCTGGTAGCTCCCTTAGAAGTTGAGATATCGGCCTTCAAAGTTTGGGTTTTATCATTTTTCGGGTATACCCCCCCGTATCGAATTTTTCACCAAAAATTGATTTTTTTCGTATTTGAACTAACTATACCAGCGGCTTTTTCCCATCACCTACAACACGAAAACACCGGGTTATAATGAGTTTCGAGAAAAACTAAGGGAATTATAGCACTTTGAAAATGCGAAAAATCGATTTTCTTCAAACCCGAAAATAGCTATAGAAACCCCTATCAGTGGCTTATTTTTATCACCTACATCACGAAAACACCGGGTTATAACAAAATTCGACCGAAACAAGTGGAATTATAGCACTTTAAAAATTCGGAAAAAAGTCAATTTTTGACCCCGTTTTTGAGCCCAAAAATGGGCCCTAAAATGCAAGATCTCAGCTAATATGAGAGCTACGACCTTGCGGACGGTCTCGTTGGATTCAGAAGGACGAAACTAAGACAAAACCGTTGGAATTTTCCCGATGGCTCCCATAATAGTTGAGATATCAGCCTTCAAAGTTTGGGTTTTATCATTTTTCGGGTATACCCCCCCGTATGGAATTTTTCACCAAAAATTGATTTTTTTCGTATTTGAACTAACTATACCAGCGGCTTTTTCCCATCACCTACAACACGAAAACACCGGGTTATAATGAGTTTCGAGAAAAACTAAGGGAATTATAGCACTTTGAAAATGCGAAAAATCGATTTTCTTTAAACCTAAAAATAGCTATAGAAACCCCTATTAGTGGCTTATTCCCATCACCTACATCACAAAAACACCGGGTTATAACAAAATTCAACCGAAACAAGTGGAATTATAGCACTTTGAAAATTCGGAAAAAAGTCAATTTTTGACCCCGTTTTTGAGCCCAAAAATGGGCCCTAAAAATGCAAGATCTCAGCTAATATGGGAGCTACGAGCTTGCGAATGGTCTCGTTGAATTCAGAAGGACGAGACTAGGACAAAACCGTTGGAATTTTCCCGATAGCTCCCATAGAAGTTGAGATATCGGCCTCCAAAGTTTGGGTTTTATCATTTTTCGGGTATACACCCCCGTATCGAATTTTTCACCAAAAATTGATTTTTTTCGTATTTGAACTAACTATACCAGCGGCTTTTTCCCATCACCTACAACACGAAAACACCGGGTTATAATGAGTTTCGAGAAAGACTAAGGGAATTATAGCACTTTGAAAATGCGAAAAATCGATTTTCTTCAAACCCAAAAATAGCTATAGAAACCCCTATCAGTGGCTTATTCCCATCACCTACATCACGAAAACACCGGGTTATAACAAAATTCGACCGAAACAAGTGGAATTATAGCACTTTGAAAATTCAGAAAAAAGTCAATTTTTGACCCCGTTTTTGAGCCCAAAAATGGGCCCTAAAAATGCAAGATCTCAGCTAATATAAGAGCTACGACCTTGCGGACGGTCTCGTTGGATTCAGAAGGACAAAACTAAGACAAAACCGTTGGAATTTTCCCGATAGCTCCCATAGAAGTTGAGATATCGGCCTTCAAAGTTTGGGTTTTATCATTTTTCGGGTATACCCCCCGTATCAAATTTTTCACCAAAAATTGATTTTTTTCGTATTTGAACTAACTATACCAGCGGCTTTTTCCCATCACCTACAACACGAAAACACCGGGTTATAATGAGTTTCGAGAAAAACTAAGGGAATTATAGCACATTGAAAATGCGAAAAATCGATTTTCTTTAAACCTAAAAATAGCTTTAGAAACCCCTATTAGTGGCTTATTCCCATCACCTACATCACGAAAACACCGGCTTATAACGGAATTCGACCGAAACAAGTGGAATTATAGCACTTTGAAAACTCGGAAAAAAGTCAATTTTTGACCCCGTTTTTGAGCCCAAAAATGGGCCCTAAAAATGCAAGATCTCAGCTAATATGAGAGCTACGACCTTGCGGACGGTCTCGTTGGATTCAGAAGGACGAAACTAAGACAAAACCGTTGGAATTTTCCCGATAGCTCCCATAGAAGTTGAGATATCGGCCTTCAAAGTTTGGGTTTTATCATTTTTCGGGTATACCCCCCCGTATCGAATTTTTCACCAAAAATTGATTTTTTTCGTATTTGAACTAACTATACCAGCGGCTTTTTCCCATCACCTACAACACGAAAACACCGGGTTATAATGAGTTTCGAGAAAACTAAGGGAATTATAGCACTTTGAAAATGCGAAAAATCGATTTTCTTTAAACCTAAAAATAGCTTTAGAAACCCCTATTAGTGGCTTATTCCCATCACCTACATCACGAAAACACCGGCTTATAACGGAATTCGACCGAAACAAGTGGAATTATAGCACTTTGAAAATTCGGAAAAAAGTCAATTTTTGACCCCGTTTTTGAGCCCAAAAATGGGCCCTAAAAATGCAAGATCTCAGCTAATATGAGAGCTACGACCTTGCGGATGGTCTCGTTGGATTCAGAAGAACAAAACTACGACAAAATTGTTGGAATGTTCCCGATAGCTCCCATAGAAGTTGAGATATCGGCCTTCAAAGTTTGGGTTTTATCATTTTTTGGGTATACCCGTATCGAATTTTTTACCAAAAATTGATTTTTTTCGTATTTGAACTAACTATACCAGCGGCTTTTTCCCATCACCTACAACACGAAAACACCGGGTTATAATGACTTTCGAGAAAAACTAAGGGAATTATAGCACTTTGAAAATGCGAAAAATCGATTTTCTTCAAACCCGAAAATAGCTATAGAAACCCCTATCAGTGGCTTATTCCCATCACCTACATCACGAAAACACCGGGTTATAACGGAATTCGACCGAAACAAGTGGAATTATAGCACTTTGAAAATTCGGAAAAAAGGCAATTTTTGACCCCGTTTTTGAGCCCAAAAATGGGCCCTAAAAATGCAAGATCTCAGCTAATATAAGAGCTACGACCTTGCGGACGGTCTCGTTGGATTCAGAAGGACAAAACTAAGACAAAACCGTTGGAATTTTCCCGATAGCTCCCATAGAAGTTGAGATATCACCCTTCAAAGTTTGGGTTTTATCATTTTTCGGGTATACCCCCCCCGTATCGAATTTTTCACCAAAAATTGATTTTTTTCGTATTTGAACTAACTATACCAGCGGCTTTTTCCCATCACCTACAACACGAAAACACCGGGTTATAATGAGTTTCGAGAAAAACTAAGGGAATTATAGCACTTTGAAAATGCGAAAAATCGATTTTCTTTAAACCCGAAAATAGCTATAGAAACCCCTATTAGTGGCTTATTCCCATCACCTACATCACGAAAACACCGGGTTATAACGGAATTCGACCGAAACAAGTGGAATTATAGCACTTTGAAAATTCGGAAAAAAGTCCATTTTTGACCCCATTTTTGAGCCCAAAAATGGGCCCTAAAAATGCAAGATCTCAGCTAATATGAGAGCTACGACCTTGCGGATGGTCTCGTTGGATTCAGAAGGACAAAACTAAGACAAAACCGTTGGAATTTTCCCGATAGCTCCCATAGAAGTTGAGATATCGACTTTCAAAGTTTGGGTTTTATCATTTTTCGGGTATACCCCCCCGTATCGAATTTTTCACCAAAAATTGATTTTTTTCGTATTTGAACTAACTATACGAGCGGCTTTTTCCCATCACCTACAACACGAAAACACCGGGTTATAATGAGTTTCGAGAAAAACTAAGGGAATTATAGCACTTTGAAAATGCGAAAAATCGATTTTCTTTAAACCTAAAAATAGCTATAGAAACCCCTATTAGTGGCTTATTCCCATCACCTACATCACGAAAACACCGGGTTATAACGGAATTCGACCGAAACAAGTGGAATTATAGCACTTTGAAAACTCGGAAAAAAGCCAATTTTTGACCCCGTTTTTGAGCCCAAAAATGGGCCCTAAAAATGCAAGATCTCAGCTAATATGAGAGCTACGACCTTGCGGATGGTCTCGTTGGATTCAGAAGGACGAAACTAGGACAAAACCGTTGGAATGTTCCCGATAGCTTCCATAGAAGTTGAGATATCGGCCTTCAAAGTTTGGGTTTTATCATTTTTCGGGTATACCCCCCCGTATCGAATTTTTCACCAAAAATTGATTTTTTTCGTATTTGAACTAACTATACCAGCGGCTTTTTCCCATCACCTACAACACGAAAACACCGGGTTATAATGAGTTTCGAGAAAAACTAAGGGAATTATAGCACTTTGAAAATGCGAAAAATCGATTTTCTTTAAACCTAAAAATAGCTATAGAAACCCCTATTAGTGGCTTATTCCCATCACCTACATCACGAAAACACCGGGTTATAACGGAATTCGACCGAAACAAGTGGAATTATAGCACTTTGAAAATTCGGAAAAAAGTCAATTTTTGACCCCGTTTTTGAGCCCAAAAATGGGCCCTAAAAATGCAAGATCTCAGCTAATATAAGAGCTACGACCTTGCGGATGGTCTCGTTGGATTCAGAAGGACGAAACTAGGACAAAACCGTTGGAATGTTCCCGATAGCTTCCATAGAAGTTGAGATATCGGCCTTCAAAGTTTGGGTTTTATCATTTTTCGGGTATACCCCCCCGTATCGAATTTTTCACCAAAAATTGATTTTTTTCGTATTTGAACTAACTATACCAGCGGCTTTTTCCCATCACCTACAACACGAAAACACCGGGTTATAATGAGTTTCGAGAAAAACTAAGGGAATTATAGCACTTTGAAAATGCGAAAAATCGATTTTCTTTAAACCTAAAAATAGCTATAGAAACCCCTATTAGTGGCTTATTCCCATCACCTACATCACGAAAACACCGGGTTATAACGGAATTCGACCGAAACAAGTGGAATTATAGCACTTTGAAAACTCGGAAAAAAGCCAATTTTTGACCCCGTTTTTGAGCCCAAAAATGGGCCCTAAAAATGCAAGATCTCAGCTAATATGAGAGCTACGACCTTGCGGATGGTCTCGTTGGATTCAGAAGGACGAAACTAAGACAAAACCGTTGGAATTTTCCCGATAGCTCCCATAGAAGTTGAGATATCGGCCTTCAAAGTTTGGGTTTTATCATTTTTCGGGTATACCCCCCCGTATCGAATTTTTCACCAAAAATTGATTTTTTTCGTATTTGAACTAACTATACGAGCGGCTTTTTCCCATCACCTACACCACGAAAACACCGGGTTATAATGAGTTTCGAGAAAAACTAAGGGAATTATAGCACTTTGAAAATGCGAAAAATCGATTTTCTTTAAACCTAAAAATAGCTATAGAAACCCCTATCAGTGGCTTATTCCCATCACCTACATCACGAAAACACCGGGTTATAACAAAATTCGACCGAAACAAGTGGAATTATAGCACTTTGAAAATTCGGAAAAAAGTCAATTTTTGACCCCGTTTTTGAGCCCAAAAATGGGCCCTAAAAATGCAAGATCTCAGCTAATATGAGAGCTACGACCTTGCGGATGGTCTTGTTGGATTCAGAAGGACGAAACTAGGACAAAACCGTTGGAATGTTCCCGATAGCTCCCATAGAAGTTGAGATATCGGCCTTCAAAGTTTGGGTTTTATCATTTTTCGGGTATACCCCCCCGTATCGAATTTTTCACCAAAAATTGATTTTTTTCGTATTTGAAATAACTATAGCAGCGGCTTCTTCCCATCACCTACAACACGAAAACACCGGGTTATAATAAGTTTCGAGAAAAACTAAGGGAATTATAGCACTTTGAAAATGCGAAAAATCGATTTTCTTTAAACCTAAAAATAGCTATAGAAACCCCTATTAGTGGCTTATTCCCATCACCTACATCACAAAAACACTGGGTTATAACGGAATTCGACCGAAATAAGTGGAATTATAGCACTTTGAAAATTCGGAAAAAAGTCAATTTTTGACCCCGTTTTTGAGCCCAAAAATGGGCCCTAAAAATGCAAGATCTCAGCTAATATGAGAGCTACGACCTTGCGGATGGTCTTGTTGGATTCAGAAGGACGAAACTAGGACAAAACCGTTGGAATTTTCCCGATAGCTCCCATAGAAGTTGAGATATCGACTTTCAAAGTTTGGGTTTTATCATTTTTCGGGTATACCCCCCCGTATCGAATTTTTCACCAAAAATTGATTTTTTTCGTATTTGAACTAACTCTACCAGTGGCTTTTTCACATCACCTACAACACGAAAACACCGGGTTATAATGAGTTTCGAGAAAAACTAAGGGAATTATAGCACTTTGAAAATTCGGAAAAAAGTCAATTTTTGACCCCGTCTTTGAGCCCAAAAATGGGCCCTAAAAATGCAAGATCTCAGCTAATATGAGAGCTACGACCTTGCGGATGGTCTCGTTGGATTCAGAAGGACGAAACTAAGACAAAACCGTTAGAATTTTCCCGATAGCTCCTATAGAAGTTGAGATATCGGCCTTCAAAATATGGGTTTTATCATTTTTCGGGTATACCCCCCCGTATGGAATTTTTCACCAAAAATTGATTTTTTTCGTATTTGAACTAACTCTACCAGTGGCTTTTTCACATCACCTACAACACGAAAACACCGGGTTATAATGAGTTTCGAGAAAAACTAAGGGAATTATAGCACTTTGAAAATGCGAAAAATCGATTTTCTTCAAACCCGAAAATAGCTATAGAAACCCCTATCAGTGGCTTATTCCCATCACCTACATCACGAAAACACCGGGTTATAACAAAATTCGACCGAAACAAGTGGAATTATAGCACTTTGAAAATTCGGAAAAAAGTCAATTTTTGACCCCGTTTTTGAGCCCAAAAATGGGCCCTAAAAATGCAAGATCTCAGCTAATATAAGAGCTACGACCTTGCGGACGGTCTCGTTGGATTCAGAAGGACAAAACTAAGACAAAACCGTTGGAATTTTCCCGATAGCTCCCATAGAAGTTGAGATATCGGCCTTCAAAGTTTGGGTTTTATCATTTTTCGGGTATACCCCCCCGTATCGAATTTTTCACCAAAAATTGATTTTTTTCGTATTTGAACTAACAATACCAGCGGCTTTTTCTTATCACCTACAACACGAAAACACCGGGTTATAATGAGTTTCGAGAAAGACTAAGGGAATTATAGCACTTTAAAAATGCGAAAAATCGATTTTCTTCAAACCCGAAAATAGCTATAGAAACCCCTATCAGTGGCTTATTCCCATCACCTACATCACGAAAACACCGGGTTATAATGAGTTTCGAGAAAAACTAAGGGAATTATAGCACTTTGAAAATGCGAAAAATCGATTTTCTTCAAACCCGAAAATAGCTATAGAAACCCCTATCAGTGGCTTATTCCCATGACCTACATCACGAAAACACCGGGTTATAACGGAATTCGACCGAAACAAGTGGAATTATAGCACTTTGAAAATGCGAAAAAACGATTTTCTTCAAACCCGAAAATAGCTATAGAAACCCCTATCAGTGGCTTATTCCCATCACCTACATCACGAAAACACCGGGTTATAACGGAATTCGACCGAAACAAGTGGAATTATAGCACTTTGAAAATTCGGAAAAAAGTCAATTTTTGACCCCGTTTTTGAGCCCAAAAATGGGCCCTAAAAATGCAAGATCTTAGCTAATATGAGAGCTACGACCTTGCGGACGGTCTCGTTAGATTCAAAAGGACGAAACTAAGACAAAACCGTTGGAAATTTCCCGATAGCTCCCATAGAAGTTGAGATATCGGCCTTCAAAGTTTGGGTTTTATCATTTTTCGGGTATACCCCCCCGTATCGAATTTTTCACCAAAAATTGATTTTTTTCGTATTTGAACTAATTATACCAGCGGCTTTTTCCCATCACCTACAACACGAAAACACCGGGTTATAATGAGTTTCGAGAAAAACTAAGGGAATTATAGCACTTTGAAAATGCGAAAAATCGATTTTCTTTAAACCTAAAAATAGCTATAGAAACCCCTATTAGTGGCTTATTCCCATCACCTACATCACAAAAACACTGGGTTATAACGGAATTCGACCGAAATAAGTGAAATTATAGCACTTTGAAAATTCGGAAAAAAGTCAATTTTTGACCCCGTTTTTGAGCCCAAAAATGGGCCCTAAAAATGCAAGATCTCAGCTAATATGAGAGCTACGACCTTGCGGATGGTCTTGTTGGATTCAGAAGGACGAAACTAGGACAAAACCGTTGGAATGTTCCCGA
Organism: Anthonomus grandis grandis; assembly: GCF_022605725.1. Lineage (NCBI taxonomy): Eukaryota > Metazoa > Arthropoda > Insecta > Coleoptera > Curculionidae > Anthonomus > Anthonomus grandis. The sequence goes on along the minus strand of NC_065547.1, from coordinate 31,492,979 downwards.
TAGCTCCCATAGAAGTTGAGATATCGGCCTTCAAAGTTTGGGTTTTATCATTTTTCGGGTATACCCCCCCGTATCGAATTTTTCACCAAAAATTGATTTTTTTCGTATTTGAACTAACTATACCAGCGGCTTTTTCCCATCACCTACAACACGAAAACACCGGGTTATAATGAGTTTCGAGAAAAACTAAGGGAATTATAGCACTTTGAAAATGCGAAAAATCGATTTTCTTTAAACCTAAAAATAGCTATAGAAACCCCTATTAGTGGCTTATTCCCATCACCTACATCACGAAAACACCGGGTTATAACGGAATTCGACCGAAACAAGTGGAATTATAGCACTTTGAAAACTCGGAAAAAAGTCAATTTTTGACCCCGTTTTTGAGCCCAAAAATGGGCCCTAAAAATGCAAGATCTCAGCTAATATGAGAGCTACGACCTTGCGGATGGTCTCGTTGGATTCAGAAGGACGAAACTAAGACAAAACCGTTGGAATTTTCCCGATAGCTCCCATAGAAGTTGAGATATCGGCCTTCAAAGTTTGGGTTTTATCATTTTTCGGGTATACCCCCCCGTATCGAATTTTTCACCAAAAATTGATTTTTTTCGTATTTAAACTAACTATACCAGCGGCTTTTTCCCATCACCTACAACACGAAAACACCGGGTTATAATGAGTTTCGAGAAAAACTAAGGGAATTATAGCACTTTGAAAATGCGAAAAATCGATTTTCTTTAAACCTAAAAATAGCTATAGAAACCCCTATTAGTGGCTTATTCCCATCACCTACATCACGAAAACACCGGGTTATAACGGAATTCGACCGAAACAAGTGGAATTATAGCACTTTGAAAACTCGGAGAAAAGCCAATTTTTGACCCCGTTTTTGAGCCCAAAAATGGGCCCTAAAAATGCAAGATCTCAGCTAATATGAGAGCTACGACCTTGCGGATGGTCTCGTTGGATTCAGAAGGACGAAACTAAGACAAAACCGTTGGAATTTTTCCGATAGCTCCCATAGAAGTTGAGATATCGGCCCTCAAAGTTTGGGTTTTATCATTTTTCGGGTATACCCCCCGTATCGAATTTTTCACCAAAAATTGATTTTTTTCGTATTTGAACTAACTATACCAGCGGCTTTTTCCCATTACCTACAACACGAAAACACCGGGTTATAATGAGTTTCGAGAAAAACTAAGATAATTATAGCACTTTGAAAATGCGAAAAATCGATTTTCTTTAAACCTAAAAATAGCTATAGAAACCCCTATTAGTGGCTTATTCCCTTCACCTACATCACGAAAACACCGGGTTATAACGGAATTCGACCGAAACAAGTGGAATTATAGCACTTTGAAAATTCGGAAAAAAGTCAATTTTTGACCCCGTTTTTGAGCCCAAAAATGGGCCCTAAAAATGCAAGATCTCAGCTAATATGAGAGCTACGACCTTGCGGATGGTCTCGTTGGATTCAGAAGGACGAAACTAGGACAAAACCGTTGGAATGTTCCCGATAGCTCCCATAGAAGTTGAGATATCGGCCTTCAAAGTTTGGGTTTTATCATTTTTCGGGTATACCCCCCCGTATCGAATTTTTCACCAAAAATTGATTTTTTTCGTATTTGAACTAACTATACCAGCGGCTTTTTCCCATCACCTACAACACGAAAACACCGGGTTGTAATGAGTTTCGAGAAAAACTAAGGGAATTATAGCATGGAATTATAGAATGGAATTTTCCCGATAGCTCCCATAGAAGTTGAGATATCGGCCTTCAAAGTTTGGGTTTTATCATTTTTCGGGTATACCCCCCCGTATCGAATTTTTCACCAAAAATTGATTTTTGTCGTATTTGAACTAACTATACCAGCGGCTTTTTCCCATCACCTACAACACGAAAACACCGGGTTATAATGAGTTTCGAGAAAAACTAAGGGAATTATAGCACTTTAAAAATGCAAAAAATCGATTTTCTTTAAACCTAAAAATAGCTATAGAAACCCCTATTAGTGGCTTATTCCCATCACCTACATCACGAAAACACCGGGTTATAACGGAATTTGACCGAAACAAGTGGAATTATAGCACTTTGAAAATTCGGAAAAAAGTCAATTTTTGACCTCGTTTTTAAGCCCAAAAATGGGCCCTAAAAATGCAAGATCTCAGCTAATATGAGAGCTACGACCTTGCGGATGGTCTCGTTGGATTCAGAAGGACGAAACTAAGACAAAACCGTTGGAATTTTCCCGATAGCTCCTATAGAAGTTGAGATATCGGCCTTCAAAGTTTGGGTTTTATCATTTTTTGGGTATACCCCCCCGTATCGAATTTTTCACCAAAAATTGATTTTTTTCGTATTTGAACTAACTATACCAGCGGCTTTTTCCCATCACCTACAACACGAAAACACCGGGTTATAATGAGTTTCGAGAAAAACTAAGGGAATTATAGCATGGAATTATAGAATGGAATTTTCCCGATAGCTCCCATAGAAGTTGAGATATCGGCCTTCAAAGTTTGGGTTTTATCATTTTTCGGGTATACCCCCCCGTATGGAATTTTTCACCAAAAATTGATTTTTTTCGTATTTGAACTAACTATACCAGCGGCTTTTTCCCATCACCTACAACACGAAAACACCGGGTTATAATGAGTTTCGAGAAAAACTAAGGGAATTATAGCACTTTGAAAATGCGAAAAATCGATTTTCTTTAAACCTAAAAATAGCTATAGAAACCCCTATTAGTGGCTTATTCCCATCACCTACATCACAAAAACACCGGGTTATAACAAAATTCAACCGAAACAAGTGGAATTATAGCACTTTGAAAATTCGGAAAAAAGTCAATTTTTGACCCCGTTTTTGAGCCCAAAAATGGGCCCTAAAAATGCAAGATCTCAGCTAATATAAGAGCTACGACCTTGCGGACGGTCTCGTTGGATTCAGAAGGACAAAACTAAGACAAAACCGTTGGAATTTTCCCGATAGCTCCCATAGAAGTTGAGATATCGGCCTTCAAAGTTTGGGTTTTATCATTTTTCGGGTATACCCCCCGTATCAAATTTTTCACCAAAAATTGATTTTTTTCGTATTTGAACTAACTATACCAGCGGCTTTTTCCCATCACCTACAACACGAAAACACCGGGTTATAATGAGTTTCGAGAAAAACTAAGGGAATTATAGCACTTTGAAAATGCGAAAAATCGATTTTCTTTAAACCTAAAAATAGCTATAGAAACCCCTATTAGTGGCTTATTCCCATCACCTACATCACAAAAACACCGGGTTATAACAAAATTCAACCGAAACAAGTGGAATTATAGCACTTTGAAAATTCGGAAAAAAGTCAATTTTTGACCCCGTTTTTGAGCCCAAAAATGGGCCCTAAAAATGCAAGATCTCAGCTAATATAAGAGCTACGACCTTGCGGACGGTCTCGTTGGATTCAGAAGGACGAAACTAAGACAAAACCGTTGGAATTTTCCCGATAGCTCCCATAGAAGTTGAGATATCGGCCTTCAAAGTTTGGGTTTTATCATTTTTCGGGTATACCCCCCCGTATCGAATTTTTCACCAAAAATTGATTTTTTTCGTAATTGAACTAACTATACCAGCGGCTTTTTCCCATCACCTACAACACGAAAACACCGGGTTATAATGAGTTTCGAGAAAAACTAAGGGAATTATAGCACTTTGAAAATGTGAAAAATTGATTTTCTTTAAACTTAAAAATAGCTATAGAAACCCCTATTAGTGGCTTATTCCCATCACGAAAACACCGGGTTAAACGGAATTCGACCGAAACAAGTGGAATTATAGCACTTTGAAAATTCGGAAAAAAGTCAATTTTTGACCCCGTTTTTGAGCTAAAAAATGGGCCCTAAAAATGCAAGATCTCAGCTAATATGAGAGCTACGACCTTGCGGATGGTCTCGTTGGATTCAGAAGGACGAAACTAAGACAAAACCGTTGGAATTTTCCCGATAGCTCCCATAGAAGTTGAGATATCGGCCTCCAAAGTTTGGGTTTTATCATTTTTCGGGTATACACCCCCGTATCGAATTTTTCACCAAAAATTGATTTTTTTCGTATTTGAACTAACTATACCAGCGGCTTTTTCCCATCACCTACAACACGAAAACACCGGGTTATAATGAGTTTCGAGAAAGACTAAGGGAATTATAGCACTTTGAAAATGCGAAAAATCGATTTTCTTCAAACCTAAAAATAGCTATAGAAACCCCTATCAGTGGTTTATTCCCATCACCTACATCACGAAAACACCGGGTTATAACAAAATTCGACCGAAAGAAGTGGAATTATAGCACTTTGAAAATTCGGAAAAAAGTCAATTTTTGACCCCGTTTTTGAGCCCAAAAATGGGCCCTAAAAATGCAAGATCTCAGCTAATATGGGAGCTACGAGCTTGCGAATGGTCTCGTTGAATTCAGAAGGACGAGACTAGGACAAAACCGTTGGAATTTTCCCGATAGCTCCCATAGAAGTTGAGATATCGGCCTCCAAAGTTTGGGTTTTATCATTTTTCGGGTATACACCCCCGTATCGAATTTTTCACCAAAAATTGATTTTTTTCGTATTTGAACTAACTATACCAGCGGCTTTTTCCCATCACCTACAACACGAAAACACCGGGTTATAATGAGTTTCGAGAAAGACTAAGGGAATTATAGCACTTTGAAAATGCGAAAAATCGATTTTCTTCAAACCCAAAAATAGCTATAGAAACCCCTATCAGTGGCTTATTCCCATCACCTACATCACGAAAATACCGGGTTATAACAAAATTCGACCGAAACAAGTGGAATTATAGCACTTTGAAAATTCAGAAAAAAGTCAATTTTTGACCCCGTTTTTGAGCCCAAAAATGGGCCCTAAAAATGCAAGATCTCAGCTAATATAAGAGCTACGACCTTGCGGACGGTCTCGTTGGATTCAGAAGGACAAAACTAAGACAAAACCGTTGGAATTTTCCCGATAGCTCCCATAGAAGTTGAGATATCGGCCTTCAAAGTTTGGGTTTTATCATTTTTCGGGTATACCCCCGTATCAAATTTTTCACCAAAAATTGATTTTTTTCGTATTTGAACTAACTATACCAGCGGCTTTTTCCCATCACCTACAACACGAAAACACCGGGTTATAATGAGTTTCGAGAAAAACTAAGGGAATTATAGCACATTGAAAATGCGAAAAATCGATTTTCTTTAAACCTAAAAATAGCTTTAGAAACCCCTATTAGTGGCTTATTCCCATCACCTACATCACGAAAACACCGGCTTATAACGGAATTCGACCGAAACAAGTGGAATTATAGCACTTTGAAAATTCGGAAAAAAGTCAATTTTTGACCCCGTTTTTGAGCCCAAAAATGGGCCCTAAAAATGCAAGATCTCAGCTAATATGAGAGCTACGACCTTGCGGACGGTCTCGTTGGATTCAGAAGGACGAAACTAAGACAAAACCGTTGGAATTTTCCCGATAGCTCCCATAGAAGTTGAGATATCGGCCTTCAAAGTTTGGGTTTTATCATTTTTCGGGTATACCCCCCCGTATCGAATTTTTCACCAAAAATTGATTTTTTTCGTATTTGAACTAACTATACCAGCGGCTTTTTCCCATCACCTACAACACGAAAACACCGGGTTATAATGAGTTTCGAGAAAACTAAGGGAATTATAGCACTTTGAAAATGCGAAAAATCGATTTTCTTTAAACCTAAAAATAGCTTTAGAAACCCCTATTAGTGGCTTATTCCCATCACCTACATCACGAAAACACCGGCTTATAACGGAATTCGACCGAAACAAGTGGAATTATAGCACTTTGAAAATTCGGAAAAAAGTCAATTTTTGACCCCGTTTTTGAGCCCAAAAATGGGCCCTAAAAATGCAAGATCTCAGCTAATATGAGAGCTACGACCTTGCGGATGGTCTCGTTGGATTCAGAAGAACAAAACTACGACAAAATTGTTGGAATGTTCCCGATAGCTCCCATAGAAGTTGAGATATCGGCCTTCAAAGTTTGGGTTTTATCATTTTTTGGGTATACCCCCCCGTATCGAATTTTTTACCAAAAATTGATTTTTTTCGTATTTGAACTAACTATACCAGCGGCTTTTTCCCATCACCTACAACACGAAAACACCGGGTTATAATGAGTTTCGAGAAAAACTAAGGGAATTATAGCACTTTGAAAATGCGAAAAATCGATTTTCTTCAAACCCGAAAATAGCTATAGAAACCCCTATCAGTGGCTTATTCCCATCACCTACATCACGAAAACACCGGGTTATAACGGAATTCGACCGAAACAAGTGGAATTATAGCACTTTGAAAACTCGGAAAAAAGCCCATTTTTGACCCCGTTTTTGAGCCCAAAAATGGGCCCTAAAAATGCAAGATCTCAGCTAATATGAGAGCTACGACCTTGCGGATGGTCTCGTTGGATTCAGAAGGACGAAACTAGGACAAAACCGTTGGAATGTTCCCGATAGCTTCCATAGAAGTTGAGATATCGGCCTTCAAAGTTTGGGTTTTATCATTTTTCGGGTATACCCCCCCGTATCGAATTTTTCACCAAAAATTGATTTTTTTCGTATTTGAACTAACTATACCAGCGGCTTTTTCCCATCACCTACAACACGAAAACACCGGGTTATAATGAGTTTCGAGAAAAACTAAGGGAATTATAGCACTTTGAAAATGCGAAAAATCGATTTTCTTTAAACCTAAAAATAGCTATAGAAACCCCTATTAGTGGCTTATTCCCATCACCTTAATCACGAAAACACCGGGTTATAACGGAATTCGACCGAAACAAGTGGAATTATAGCACTTTGAAAATTCGGAAAAAAGTCAATTTTTGACCCCGTTTTTGAGCCCAAAAATGGGCCCTAAAAATGCAAGATCTCAGCTAATATAAGAGCTACGACCTTGCGGATGGTCTCGTTGGATTCAGAAGGACGAAACTAGGACAAAACCGTTGGAATGTTCCCGATAGCTTCCACAGAAGTTGAGATATCGGCCTTCAAAGTTTGGGTTTTATCATTTTTCGGGTATACCCCCCCGTATCGAATTTTTCACCAAAAATTGATTTTTTTCGTATTTGAACTAACTATACCAGCGGCTTTTTCCCATCACCTACAACACGAAAACACCGGGTTATAATGAGTTTCGAGAAAAACTAAGGGAATTATAGCACTTTGAAAATGCGAAAAATCGATTTTCTTTAAACCTAAAAATAGCTATAGAAACCCCTATCAGTGGCTTATTCCCATCACCTACATCACGAAAACACCGGGTTATAACGGAATTCGACCGAAACAAGTGGAATTATAGCACTTTGAAAACTCGGAAAAAAGCCAATTTTTGACCCCGTTTTTGAGCCCAAAAATGGGCCCTAAAAATGCAAGATCTCAGCTAATATGAGAGCTACGACCTTGCGGATGGTCTCGTTGGATTCAGAAGGACGAAACTAGGACAAAACCGTTGGAATGTTCCCGATAGCTTCCATAGAAGTTGAGATATCGGCCTTCAAAGTTTGGGTTTTATCATTTTTCGGGTATACCCCCCCGTATCGAATTTTTCACCAAAAATTGATTTTTTTCGTATTTGAACTAACTATACCAGCGGCTTTTTCCCATCACCTACAACACGAAAACACCGGGTTATAATGAGTTTCGAGAAAAACTAAGGGAATTATAGCACTTTGAAAATGCGAAAAATCGATTTTCTTTAAACCTAAAAATAGCTATAGAAACCCCTATTAGTGGCTTATTCCCATCACCTTAATCACGAAAACACCGGGTTATAACGGAATTCGACCGAAACAAGTGGAATTATAGCACTTTGAAAATTCGGAAAAAAGTCAATTTTTGACCCCGTTTTTGAGCCCAAAAATGGGCCCTAAAAATGCAAGATCTCAGCTAATATAAGAGCTACGACCTTGCGGATGGTCTCGTTGGATTCAGAAGGACGAAACTAGGACAAAACCGTTGGAATGTTCCCGATAGCTTCCACAGAAGTTGAGATATCGGCCTTCAAAGTTTGGGTTTTATCATTTTTCGGGTATACCCCCCCGTATCGAATTTTTCACCAAAAATTGATTTTTTTCGTATTTGAACTAACTATACCAGCGGCTTTTTCCCATCACCTACAACACGAAAACACCGGGTTATAATGAGTTTCGAGAAAAACTAAGGGAATTATAGCACTTTGAAAATGCGAAAAATCGATTTTCTTTAAACCTAAAAATAGCTATAGAAACCCCTATTAGTGGCTTATTCCCATCACCTACATCACGAAAACACCGGGTTATAACGGAATTCGACCGAAACAAGTGGAATTATAGCACTTTGAAAACTCGGAAAAAAGCCAATTTTTGACCCCGTTTTTGAGCCCAAAAATGGGCCCTAAAAATGCAAGATCTCAGCTAATATGAGAGCTACGACCTTGCGGATGGTCTCGTTGGATTCAGAAGGACGAAACTAAGACAAAACCGTTGGAATTTTCCCGATAGCTCCCATAGAAGTTGAGATATCGGCCTTCAAAGTTTGGGTTTTATCATTTTTCGGGTATACCCCCCCGTATCGAATTTTTCACCAAAAATTGATTTTTTTCGTATTTGAACTAACTATACGAGCGGCTTTTTCCCATCACCTACACCACGAAAACACCGGGTTATAATGAGTTTCGAGAAAAACTAAGGGAATTATAGCACTTTGAAAATGCGAAAAATCGATTTTCTTTAAACCTAAAAATAGCTATAGAAACCCCTATCAGTGGCTTATTCCCATCACCTACATCACGAAAACACCGGGTTATAACAAAATTCGACCGAAACAAGTGGAATTATAGCACTTTGAAAATTCGGAAAAAAGTCAATTTTTGACCCCGTTTTTGAGCCCAAAAATGGGCCCTAAAAATGCAAGATCTCAGCTAATATGAGAGCTACGACCTTGCGGATGGTCTTGTTGGATTCAGAAGGACGAAACTAGGACAAAACCGTTGGAATGTTCCCGATAGCTCCCATAGAAGTTGAGATATCGGCCTTCAAAGTTTGGGTTTTATCATTTTTCGGGTATACCCCCCCGCATCGGATTTTTCACCAAAAATTGATTTTTTTCGTATTTGAACTAATTATACCAGCGGCTTTTTCCCATCACCTACATCACGAAAACACCGGGTTATAATGAGTTTTGAGAAAAACTAAGGGAATTATAGCACTTTGAAAATGCGAAAAATCGATTTTCTTTAAACCTAAAAATAGCTATAGAAACCCCTATTAGTGGCTTATTCCCTTCACCTACATCACGAAAACACCGGGTTATAACGGAATTCGACCGAAACAAGTGGAATTATAGCACTTTGAAAATTCGGAAAAAAGTCAATTTTTGACCCCGTTTTTGAGCCCAAAAATGGGCCCTAAAAATGCAAGATCTCAGCTAATATGAGAGGTACGACCTTGCGGATGGTCTCGTTGGATTCAGAAGGACGAAACTAAGACAAAACCGTTGGAATGTTCCCGATAGCTCCTATAGAAGTTAAGATATCGGCCTTCAAAGTTTGGGTTTTATCATTTCTCGGGTATACCCCCCCGTATCGAATTTTTCACCAAAAATTGATTTTTTTCGTATTTGAACTAACTATACCAGCGGCTTTTTCCCATCACCTACAACACGAAAACACCGGGTTGTAATGAGTTTCGAGAAAAACTAAGGGAATTATAGCATGGAATTATAGAATGGAATTTTCCCGATAGCTCCCATAGAAGTTGAGATATCGGCCTTCAAAGTTTGGGTTTTATCATTTTTCGGGTATACCCCCCCGTATCGAATTTTTCACCAAAAATTGATTTTTGTCGTATTTGAACTAACTATACCAGCGGCTTTTTCCCATCACCTACAACACGAAAACACCGGGTTATAATGAGTTTCGAGAAAAACTAAGGGAATTATAGCACTTTAAAAATGCAAAAAATCGATTTTCTTTAAACCTAAAAATAGCTATAGAAACCCCTATTAGTGGCTTATTCCCATCACCTACATCACGAAAACACCGGGTTATAACGGAATTTGACCGAAACAAGTGGAATTATAGCACTTTGAAAATTCGGAAAAAAGTCAATTTTTGACCCCGTTTTTAAGCCCAAAAATGGGCCCTAAAAATGCAAGATCTCAGCTAATATGAGAGCTACGACCTTGCGGATGGTCTCGTTGGATTCAGAAGGACGAAACTAAGACAAAACCGTTGGAATTTTCCCGATAGCTCCTATAGAAGTTGAGATATCGGCCTTCAAAGTTTGGGTTTTATCATTTTTCGGGTATACCCCCCCCTATCGAATTTTTCACCAAAAATTGATTTTTTTCGTATTTGAACTAACTATACCAGCGGCTTTTTCCCATCACCTACAACACGAAAACACCATGTTATAATGAGTTTTAAGAAAAACTAAGGGAATTATAGCACTTTGAAAATGCGAAAAATCGATTTTCTTTAAACCTAAAAATAGCTATAGAAACCCCTATTAGTGGCTTATTCCCATCACCTACATCACGAAAACACCAGGTTATAACAAAATTCGACCGAAACAAGTGGAATTATAGCACTTTGAAAATTCGGAAAAAAGTCAATTTTTGACCCCGTTTTTGAGCCCAAAAATGGGCCCTAAAAATGCAAGATCTCAGCTAATATGAGAGCTACGACCTTGCGGATGGTCTCGTTGGATTCAGAAGGACGAAACTAAGACAAAAATGTTGGAATTTTTCTGGTAGCTCCCATAGAAGTTGAGATATCAGCCTTCAAAGTTTGGGTTTTATCATTTTTCGGGTATACCCCCCCGTATCGAATTTTTCACCAAAAATTGATTTTTTTCGTATTTGAACTAACTATACCAGCGGCTTTTTCCCATCACCTACATCACGAAAACACCGGAATATAACAAAATTCGACCGAAACAAGTGGAATTATAGCACTTTGAAAATTCGGAAAAAAGTCAATTTTTGACCCCGTTTTTGAGCCCAAAAATGGGCCCTAAAAATGCAAGATCTCAGCTAATATGAGAGCTACGACTTTGCAGATGGTCTTGTTGGATTCAGAAGGACGAAACTAAGACAAAACCGTTGGAATGTTCAATCAAAATGCCATATCTCGGCTATCGTAAAAGCTACAACCTTGCGGATGGCCTCGTTGGATTCAGAACGAATCGAAGACAAAACCGTTGGAATTTTCCAGATAGCTCCCATAGAAGCCGAGATATCGGCCTTCAAAGTTTGGGTTTTTTCATTTTTCGGGTATACCTCCCCGTTTGGATTTTTTTTTTCAGAATTTTTTTTTTTTCGAATTCGAACTAACTATACCAGCGGATTGTTCTCATTAAGTAGATCATGAAAAAACCGGGTTATAAAAGAATCCGAGCAGAACTAAGAAATCGAGTATTTTTTCGACCTCGTTTTTGAGGCCAAAAATGGTAAAAACTACGACCTTGCGGATGATCTCGTTGGATTCAGAACGACGAAACTAAGACAAAACCGTTGGAATTTTCCAGATAGCTCCCATAGAAGTTGAGATATCGGCCTTCAAAATTTGGGTTTTTTCATTTTTCGGGTATGCCCCCCCGTTTGTATTGTTTTCAGATTTTTTTTTTCGAATTCGAACTAGCTATACCAGCGGATTGTTCTCATCAAGTAGATCACAAAAATACCGGGTTATAAGGGAATCCGAGCAGAACTAAGAAATCGAGTATTTTTTCGACCGATTTTTTAATCTTTACTTACGTAGGCAATAAAGGTATATTCTATTCTTACTTGAATAAAAACATGTTGAATTAAATTGAAATGAATTTAGATTTTTTTATTATAGGCACAATTTTTTTTTTATATTTCATCCAAACCGGGTCAACAGGTGCAAACCTATCTTTTCTCCAGCTGGAGTAGCACATTTATATAAATTACTTACTTTTTACGAATCGTACGAAAAATTGTGTCCAAATGTAGCATTTTATTTTTCCATTTAAATTGGTTTTTACTAAAATAAGCTAAATGCTCTATTAGTTACTTAAATAAATCACAATATGCATTGTTTTTAATTATCAAGAAAATAAGGCAACAATTTCTCATGATTAATATAACTGAAATATATTTTTATTGCTTATCTTAAAGTAGTAAACACCTGTTCGGTATACTGGCGGCGCTGGTATCGCTATGCCGCGGATTTCTTGATTTAGTTGATTTTTCTCCCTTCTTTGGTTCTTCATGGGTCTATCACTTGTCAAGATCGATATCGAATGCCACTTCCGATATTTCCCTTGACAGGGTTCCGGTGTGTTGGTAGGAGCGCACGTAAAGCTTTACGGCCCAACCAAAGAAGTAAAGATGCAAGTTATATGAAATATTTCTTAATTTTGATTCATTGGAACCTCTTTTACTCTATCAAGACAAGATTTGGTAATTTCTTGGCAGGATGCCTAGAGTTTAATTGGAAACCTAGCAAGGTGAGTGATTCTTTGTTTGTACCGGCATTGTGACATGGGCTTTGTTAATATCATTGAAAAATTATTTCAGTGTTTTCTTTTCTTTTTTCTTCATTTCTTTTCTGTTCTTATCTTCGATTGCTTCTTAACCTTACTACTGCCTTGAGGGTGTGATGGTCTAGAGTTCTGTGAAGTGCCGCCACTGACACCAGAACTATGGAATTCATTTCATACAGATAGGACGTGGACAGACTGCCCAGCTTGTCTTGGTAAAGATCCAAGTGTTGCTGACTGGAGACTAGGAAAATTCAGGCCAGTTTCATTATATTAATTAATTTTTAAATCTTTTTTTCTGTTTCTAATTAATTTATTAATATGTACTATTTTCCATACAATTAACTTTTATATACTTTGTCAAACTGTTGGGTATTCGCTAAAAATTCCATATTTTGGTAGTAATTTTAATAATACAACCACTAAACAAGGTTCATGAACTTTTCCTGTGGTATTCCTTTAATTATTTTCATTTAAATTCAATCTGATGAAGTAAAGCATTGAATACCCATAAGCTATAATCTAACCGAAGGTGTAACATAATATTTCAAATTATTAATCTTTAAGAGTTATCATTGATTATATTTTACAAATATTGTAAAAGTGTAAAAAGGGGTTTGTGAATAAAATGGGTTATTGTTGGGAACTGTTGCCTCTGATTGCCACAGCATAATCCAAGTCTTACTTTTAGTAAAACTAAGTGGCGCCTATTTGGTTCTCTTTATTATTAATTTATTAATTTGCCATCTGTGACTTATATTGAATCCTTACCTCAGCCTCCAATAATTTTGAGCTACCGTCTGCAATACTTGTGTACAATTTAACATTGTGCGACACTACTTGAAAAGAATCATTCCCATTTTTTCATATAAAAATAAATATTTTTAAGATATATCTTAACCGGGTCAACAGTTGCAGGTCCTGTTATCTTTAACTCGGGTATAGCATTTATCAAAATAACTTATAAGAGTCGTATGAACAATTATATAGATATTAAAATGGTCTTGCTCGACAAAACTTATTTGTACTTTTTTTTAATATAGAAATTACAATTTTTTAAATATTTCGTTTAAACATACTCATTAGTTGCAGCCTCCTATGGCCTTGAATTGGTGGATTAACATTATCCATTTTAATTATTTTCTATCAATCGTACGAAAAAATATGTAGATATCAAAATTCTTGGGCAATTTCTGCTCGACAAAATTTATTCATATTCTTTTGTTATAGAAACAATTCTTTTTAAGATATTTCACTTAAACCGAGTCAACACTTCCATGCTCCCAATGCCTTGAGCTGGAGGGTCATATTATCCAAATAACTCGTTTCCTACCTATGAAAAATTGTGTGAATAAGAACTGTAGGGAAGTCTTGCTTGACGAAAATGATATATATACACATATATCTTTATTATCAAAGTAAAACTTTTTTAAATATTTCATCTAAGACGGGTCAACAGTGGCAGGAACCTATTGGCCTTAGCTGGGGTCACAAATTTCTCTAATCAACTCACTTTCTACCAGTCGTTTGGAAAATTAGGAAGATACCAAAATTATAGGGTAGATCTTGCTTAGCAAAAATCAATTATGCATTTTTGTTACAAACATAATAGGTTTTTAAGATATTTTATCTAAATTAAGTTAAGATTTACAGATCTGCAGTAGCGATAATTTTTCAAAAATTACTTTGCTGCAAACCCAATAATATTTTAAGATAACGGGAATGTCGGTATGTTATTATGGCGCTTAAACTAAACACTATTTCCAATTAACCGGCCATATATTGCATTTCGCTAATAATACAATCGGGTTTATCTTTCGGCCATAGAGAGAGAGTTATATTTGTATTCCAGTTTAAATTGGAAATGGTGGCTGAAGCACTGATTGCTGTCGAAAATCTATCATGAATTTTAATTTCATCACGTCACATACCGGAATCGGCTTTGGGAATTAAATAGTTTATTAAAATTACTGTACTCTGCGGTCTATGATTGACACAGATCCTTAAACTTGGACCCACATTACGCCAACAAAACTTAATCATAACTTTCACCCAGTCTCTGAGGGAAGAGGTGAGGGAGGAGGCTCTGTTTGAAATTCCGGCCGGATCGTCATTGTTTGTCCTCACAAGGAAACTTAAATGTTGTTTAATTCCAGTTTGGAAACTCAAACTGCAGAACGGAGACTTCGAAGATGCTTTTGTGTGTGTGCAACAATAAGAACGGAGACACTGAAATTATCTTTGAGACCCTCACGAACAATATTATGGAGCGTATATGAGTTACAATCGTGGCATATTGATGAAATATTGAGGTGATTGCTTTAATATTATTGATGTAAAAATATGTAAGAAGAGGGTTAATATTTATAATAAAAATATGGCTGTACAGAGATGGAAGAATATACAAATATGACTTTTGTTTTTATCAGCATATTCATAAACCAACCCATGTTGGTCGTTGGTGGTTTAATTTCAAGTAAGGCTTGATAGAATTGATCAGTTCTTTACCGTTAAAAGTACAGATGTAATTCAAAGGCTGGAAAATGTTTCAATCAATAAAGTAACTTTTATGCATAATCATAATTTGTCTTTTACTGCCATTTTTGTGTTTCAGGTGACTTTGTAAACTTAATAATTTCCTTGCTTTTAAAGATAAAAACGTGATTCAAACACTGGCATGTGCTTCAATCAAAGAAGTAACTTTAATACAGTAACAAAACAGTTTGAGAAATACGTACATAGTTTCTTAAGAAAAATCACATTTTTTTTCTAGTTTTTATGTTTTAAGTAATTTCCACGAAACTGCATTTATAAACCCTATGCATCAATAAAAAATCTAGGAAATCAATAATTTTGAGAAAAATCACAATTTTTTGCCAGTATTAATGCTTGAAGTAATTTTTAGGAAACTCCATTACTAAATTCTATATACATCAATGGTAAGAATAAAAATTAACCTTATCAATCAATCAATCAATCAATCAATTTATTAATGCCAATATACAAAATAGTATTCACACAAGTCAAGAATTACAAAGTTAAAGTTAAAAGTTAAAAAATAGGGTGACTGTTTATAAAAACTGATAATAAAATTTTTCCTAAAACACTACATAAAACTCATTAAAACCAAAACACAGTGATTGATACATACTATGAATAATACACAATCACAATGTCTTAAATAAAATGCAATATACCATGCTTTTCTTTGAAGTCCCCCCCCCCTATTTATTTTTTGAACGGGTCAAAAAAAATTTTTGAAACTTGGCATAAGTAAATTGGTCTATAGATACTATTTTTCACTGTAAACTAGGTAGTTGTAAATTCCAAGATGGCGGCTGAGCGACATCTTGAGAAAAAAATTTAAATAGGAAGGGGGGTCGTGTGGTACCTCATTTAAAAGGTCTCAATGAGTACTTTATAACCCTAAAATATTAGACCCATATCTTAACTCGTTTCAAAATGGCGGCCTAATAAAAAAGTATTTTTTTTATTTTAACGTTTTACATTTTTATGATTTTTGAATAGGTAAAAATCAGTGTACGAAAATAAATGCGTCACTATTTTATTTTGACATAAAAACGACAGTTCTAAATGTCAAAATAACACATAAGCGCCATCTTGAATAAATGCATTAAATAGAAATCTTGTGTTACCTCATTTAAAAGGTTTTATTGAGTACTTTTAATATTTATTACATGGACTCGGTGGACTCCGTTTTGACCTGTCTAAAAGTAACAGCCAAAAAAATACACTGTTGCGATTTTATTAACGTTTTTAATAATAATATACAAATAATTTATAATTTTTGAATTTTGGATTTAAAGATTAACTTTTTGGTTTCTAAAGACTTACTGAACCGCCCTCGTATGTCACATTTCACGTTAAAGGTTATTGAACATTATTTAGACATTCCAAAAACCAAATAGCTATTAAAAAAAACTCGAAAAAAAATTTTAAGATATTTTTCCTTAACCGGTAAATTACTCTTGTATCGGTCATTGTTAGATATTGTTTAGTGTGTTTGGCAGTTTGAATTTATTGTTTTTTTCAAAATGGTTAATTCTCGTCCATTGGAGGAAAAAGTAGAAGCAATTTTTATTTATGGAGCAACGCGTAATTTTCCTGAGACTGGTTTTCAACGAACGTTTTCCTGATCGTCCTATTTGCCGTAAATATTTAAGGGAACTTGTAAATAAATTTACAACTACTGGTACTGTCCAGGATAAAAAACGCCTAGGCCATATGTCTATTTCAGAAGAAAAGCAAGTCCAAATAATTGGCGAAATAATAGAAAATCCCCAACATTCTACTCCAACTGTTGCTGATATCTGTGAAGTTTCAACTTCGACGGCATGGAGAGTTTTAAAAAAAAATAAGTTTCACCCATACAAGATCCAAATAGTCTATCAACTGACTGAAGATGATCCTGACCGAAGAGTGCAATTCTGTGAAATTATGGCAGAGAGAGTAGAAAGGCAACCTACGTACGTGCGCAACATTTGTTTTAGCGACGAATGTACATTTTTTTTAAATGGTAATGTCCACAGACAAAATTGTCGATATTGGAGTGATACCAATCCACACATTTTTCGTGAAACCCGATCTCAGTATCCGCAAAAAATCAATGTATGGGCAGGAATATTAGGGAATAATATCGTAGGGCCTCTGTTTTTAGAAGAAAATTTAAAAGGTGAATTGTACTTAAATATGCTGGAAAATGCTATCGATCCTCTCATAACAGAAATTGTTGAGGCTAATGTACATGAATTTGACATGGAAATTACATTTCAACAAGATGGTGCTCCTCCGCATTTTGCCAGGAATGTGAGAAATTATTTAAATGATAATTATTGTGGTCGTTGGATAGGTCGTCGGGGTCCTATTGAATGGCCAGCTCGGTCACCAGATTTAACGCCGCTAGACTTTTTTTTGTGGGGATACCTAAAGCAAAAGGTATACGAAACAGAACCTGCCTCAATTTTTGAGCTACGACAAAGAATCACTAACATTTGTCAAAATATTGAGGCAGATGTATTTGAAAATGTTCGACGTGAATTTTCAGATAGGTTATTTATGTGTCAAGAGGTACAAGGAAATCATTTCCAGCATCTTTTAAATTAAATATTGTTTTTCTTTTGATAAATTGTTTATTTGCTAATTGTAAATTAGTATTTCATTGTATTCTATTAAAAACGTTAATAAAATCGCAACAGTGTATTTTTTTGGCTGTTACTTTTAGACAGGTCATTGAGACCTTTAAAATGAGGTACCACACGACCCCCCTTTCTATTTAAAATTTTTTCTCAAGATGTCGCCCAGCCGCTATCTTGGAATTTAGAACTACCTAGTTTACAGTGAAAAATAGTATCTATAGACCAATTTACTTATGCCAAGTTTCAAAATTTTTTTTTGACCCGTTCAAAAAATAAATGGGGGGGGGACTTCAAAGAAAAGCACTGTATAGGTAGGTACTCAATATCACAGATAGAATGTGAAGTTTAAAAACTCTTCAGAAGAATGAATAGAAGGCATCGGAGACTAGAATTTGTTTTATTTTATTCTTAAAACGTTCCAAATCTAAATCCACATAGTCGGTAGGAAATTTATTATATATCTTAACAGCTAGAAATCCGGGACCACTCTGACACCTTGTTAAGCGTTGGTAAATTGGAACTAGCCAATTTATGTTTCTAGTACCATAGTTGTGTATATCACCATGTACTTTATACCGATCCCTATTCCTGTGTACCCATAAAAGATTTTCCAATATACAGTGAGAGCCAAAAGTTCGGAATAAATTCATTTAAAATTCAGGGGTATGTTAAAAAAAAAACGCTCGGACACGTCGATTTTTATTTTTAACTGCGGGTTTTCTTACTATAATTTTATGTATACAGGGTGGTCCAAAAATAAGTTACGACCATCAACTTCAATTTTTGAAATGGAAATACCTATTTTTTATTCTGTATTCTTAAAGAACAGAACATTCTAGACATATTTCATGTACAATATTCTATACTTATCTTCATTTGTTTTTGAGTTATTGAGAGTTGAAGATCGGCATATTTGCACTTTTGACATGTTATAAAATCCAAACGGTTAGACATAGACAAAGGCGGTTTGCACTTTTTATCGAAGCTTTTTTAAAACCATCTGTTGACACTAGCTAGTAAGTGTCTAGGTACTGAGAAATTTACGGTTGAATTTCTAAAGAAACATTCAAAATATTAATGTATTTAATTAAAAGTATTGTATAAACGTTGAACAACAATAGAGAAGATAAATCGCAATACCAATTTAAAATCAATTTGTAGACAGGGATTATTAATGGTGAAATTATAGGAGGACCGTTTGAGTTGCCGCAAAATCTCAATGCTGAATATTATCTCCATTTTTTTGCAAAATATTCTCCCTATCCTTTTGGAAAATGTTCCTTACGACATTCGCAGAAATATGTGGCTGCAACACGACGGATATCCTGCGCACTACGGTGTGCAAGTTAGAAATTTTTTAAATGAATCCTACCCTAACCGATGAATCGGACGTCTAGGACCTATACTGTGGCCCTTACGGTCACCTGACCTAAATCCTCTTAATTTTTTTTACTGGGGATGCCTCAAAGAAATTGTATACAGGAAACCCATACAAAACATTGAAAATCTGCGCGAGCGCATCCAAACTGCTGCTCAAGAGATAAATAGAGCTGGCCACGCTCAACGGAATAAGCGATCCTTTATAAGAAGGTGTAGGGCGTGTATAGCAGCAGGTGGTTGCCATTTTGAACACCAAAAAGTTTTTGTCTTTAATACGGCATAGGATAAATAGGTTTTTACGCTAATGGGCACCAAGATTCTATTATTATTTTATTGCGTCATAGGACTTCAAACTTTTTGAAAAAAAAAAAATCCGATATTGCAATTTGAAAATTTTTTTCTGTAAAAAATATTTGAATAACTGAAAATTTTAATACGCATCATAAAGCGCATCTATCGGCAAATAATATCCAACCGAAGAAATTGTGATTTTTTTTTCATTTAGTGACACACCATAAAAAAACTGATTACAGGTAGGTAGGTATTTCTTAAAATTTCGCAAAAATCAAAATATATCGAAAACCGTAACACTTTCGTTAGAGCTATATTGGATTATTCTGATTGGAAATAGTCCAATCTATTAGGAGTTTATTTACGGACCACTATTTACGGGACACCCTGTATACCGGACTACTCTATTCGAACGCTCATTTTCTTATCCGATTTCTAAATATTATAACAAAGTTTCAGCCGAACTTAAAACTTTACGAGTGCCGTATTTCAAAGCTAAAATTAGGAGAATAATTCAATCAATAATCTAACTTACTTGCGTTGTTGTATTTCTATTTTATTTACCACCAAATCCAAAGTCCGACAGCCGATTTTCAATGTATGTACTATTGAACTGCATTTTTTTAGACAAATTTTTGTATATTCATTTGGTAAATATAAAGTGCTCTACATACCGGGTAGTGCGTCGCCAAGCGGAACGCGTATTGTATTTGCCTCAGCGTTGCAGAACCAGTAGTAAATACTGCCACCCGGTTGGTCACGTACACATTCGTTTCCACCGAATCGCCCGCTTAATGTATCATTGGAGGTGCGACACGTCCACCAAACTGTAAACAAAACCAGAACCATACCATTTCTATATTTTCATTTTTTTTTTCTGTGTTTTCAAAACACTGTTTTGTATTTTTTATTTTTATAATTATCTTTTGAAAACCCAATTGGGGGCTCCGGTAAAGTTAAAGGGACGTCTAAAATCGATTTTTTTTGAAAATTTTTACATAGAATGTTGAGATTGAACATTTTATTGATAAAAAAGTGAGGATGAAGTCAAAAAATGTAAAATTTTAAAAATTATAAAGGATTATCTACTTACGTATAATTCACAATTACACCCGGCTTAACTACACTCTATTTGCGACTAGGCATCACGTTGACTCTTATATATGCTAATAATTTAAATTTAAAGCCTTAAGTAACAAAATTCTGTAATTCTACATCAGTTTTACATCACTTCTTTAGGTCATAAACACAAAATTTCACACGCAAATCAGGAATATCAAATATGTAAATACGGATTTATTCATAGATATATAAAAAAGACTGTCAAATGTCACTTACGTTAACTAATATTATTTATTGGGAGTGGCTACTCTACTAGTACTATCGTAACTTTCTGTCCTGTCTCATTATAGGTAAAGTCTGGCAAACTAAAGAGTAACGCGTAGCGCGTAGCCGATCGATAATTCTAGCGTTGATTGAATATTTGGGAAGATACGCAACCTTATAGGCCAAAGCGTGACCGCAAATATGCGTGAAAAATAGATGGCGATTCTCTCCAGTATGCGCGAAAATAATTTCGTCCGTCGCTTCTCTTTAGTAATCGGCCGATCATCCCTGAGACGTGTGGGAGAGTTTTTGCACAGGTTCGTGTTTGCCGTATTGCAATTTGGTAGTTGTTAAAAAATTTTCTTGGATATTAAAATCACAAATAGATAGGTATATGTAAATGTGTTTAGTTTGTGAGACAATGGCTCCTTTAGGCAAAATTAATCAGTGTGCGTATCGTGGGTGCAATAATGTAAGAAAATGTAAAAACAATGTTCTCAGTTTTTCAAATTTCCGATTTTAAAACCAGTGTTGCTTAACTAGTGTATAAAAAATATAGGCAATGCGGAAACATATGTTATGGATAAAAATGTATTAAAAAACAAAGTGGTTGGCCAGAAACATTTTGACAAAATATATATTGCAGTAAGTAATAAGCGAAAGAGACTTTTAAAATCAGCTGTACCAATTTCATGGAAAGGTATTATTTTTGATATTTTACTGTTTCCTTCCAAATTAGTGTTATAAATTTACTCTAAATTATAGAACCGGCCTCTAGAAACACAATTTCTTTGCCTGATACCTCATGTAACGCTCAAAGCCTTGAGAATTTAGATGCAAAAGTTTCATCCATAAATTGGGAAAATGGTAAGTAAAGAATATTATAATATTACTTAAACATGACACTTTATTTTTTAGAGGCAGATTTTTTTAACTGTTGTATTAAAAGTACATGAGTGGGTATACTTTTAATGCTCATTATCGTGCTCGCATTACTGAAAATATTCCTATTTGCCCTTTTGCATATTTTCAAACTCTTTTACAAGTTGGTGACAAACCTTACCTATTACGACAATAAGTATTATAATATTATTATAACTATAATTATTATTATATATTACTTACATATAGACAGGATAATTCTTTTAATGCACAAATGTAAATGGACGATAGATCTCATCATTTTAGGATAAAAAGTTTGTTTGTTTTTTAGCAAAATTTGGAAATGCCTATTTATTTTAAGAAAGCTTCGCTTTTCAAAAAAAGTTCTACAGAAAACAAATATTTTAAATTTAACAGGCCACTTAATTTCCTAACTAGAAGATGTTAAAGACGTATCACAAAAATTTTTGGGCGGGATAAAGAAGCTTTTTATAGGATATTACTTTTCATTTATAGGGTCTATATTTACATCTATAGGTATATCTATAGGTATATATTTATTTATGTAAGATTTATTTTCATTAATTCTTATTGGTAATGGTCTACAGGTTTCACCTATGTAAAATTTACCACAAGTACAAAGAATTTTATATATTAGATTTTTATTAAGTTCATTTTAATTGAAAGGTTAAGTTTTTCTTAATAAATATCGTAATGAGTTTTGTGATTTAAAAATAATTCTTATGTTAAATTTTTTAGCAATGCTTTTTATCTTAAATAATCTTCTTAAATAAGACTTGTCGTAAAAATTGGTTGATTCAATTTTATACGTGCATTATCAAACTCTAATTAAACTAACAAACTAAAATAATTATTTTGTATTAAGATATCTTTATTAAAATCTTTTTCAGTTGTTAAATATTGATTATTACAAGTAATGTATTTTTAATAGTATTTTCTAAATTGATTTTTGCTATAAGTGACGTAATACCCAATAAAATAAGTAACTTATAACAGATCTAAGTAATAAAATACAGTGAAAACTACTTTTGGGTGATTACTTTTCAATTTTCTGTTAGATACTTTAGCCTTTGACGGTGTTTCGAAAATCGTAATATTATTATATATATTTATAATAATCCTAATATATAACAAACAAAAAACTGAATGCACTGGTCAATTTTGAGCACTTGTACTTAAATGTCTCTAAATTTACCAGATAGTATAATACAAGTCTTTACAAAGTTTTTATTTGTAGATACAATTGATACAAATGTATTGCCTGGCACGCATATTCAAGTTGATATTTTGCAGCATAGTCCAAAAAATGGTAAGTGTTTGGTAAATTTTTCCAAATTTGCTTTTGTTTGCAATAAAATCTAAATAAGAAATGAATTACTTGAATTTTAAGGAGATATATTTTCTTTAAAAATTAGTAAAATTGGTAACACTTGATCTATTCTGGTCTTCGAATAGATCAAGCATATGTCAACGAGTAAGCATATGTGAGAATGATCAACCATAAACCATATGTTTCTAAATAAAGGAAGTTAAAATTTTCTTTTAAACTTTAGTGTTTTTATAGAATTTGAATATTCTTTAGCAATTGTCCAAAAATAATTCTACACCTGTTATTTTTAGTGATATAGAACAAATTTAGCTTTAACTGGCTGGTTGTAATATAATGATACAACTTAAGAGAGAGGTATATAATATTTAATAGGGATGATTCCAACTACTCACTAGAAATTACCTCGTTGAAAAGGTAATTAAAAGGGTTATTCAAAACTGCAAGTGGCCAACATGGCGTCGACAAGAAGAAACAAAGTTGATTATGACTCTCTAAAGAAGGAACGTCGTATTTAAAAGTTAAAGATGTTAACTTGTAAATGAGAGAAAGTGTTTACAACAATGTATAAATGATTTTATTTTATATTTTCAAATAACGCCAGAAAAAAATAAAGAACCATTTTGGCAAATTTCACCTTTTTCCTGAATATTAGGAAGTATTTGGCATTTTTCTAATTTTTAGATTGCATTTATTCAATCATTGCATTTATATTGCGCAACTTTTGCCTAATTAAATATTTACTGCTCATCCTTATTTTGGACATCCTGTATAATCGCGATGAGACCCTTCATACTGTTAAACAAAATATTTGTTTTTTTTTCTTATTAACTTTTTCTAATTTTAAGAATTAGTAATTAAGTGTTTGCCTGTATTGCAAATTAAAATGTGGCCTATTTTCTATTTCTATTATAACATCCTCACTCACAACCCCTTACTTTACAGATCTCACTACTCTGCACAATTTTTCAGATATTGAATCACATGACAAAATGGGTTACTTTTTACAAAAAATTATTGATCAAGAAGTTATATTACCATCGGTATTAAGTCTTATGAATTATTTCAATTATTCTTTATAATATTTACGTGAAACCTACTTATATCTTAAAATTTGTTCCACATATTTTTTGTATATTAGTTTTTAGTTAATTAAGTGCAACGGGTTTTTTTTTTTAAACTTGACCCTCTTGAACACAAAATGGAGGAAACATAATGTTTGTTAGAATTATAACTTGTATTAAACTTTGTTGGTAATTTTGTAAAAATAGCTTTTTATATATATTTTTGTATTAATTTTTGTCTCAAAAACATATTTTGGTAAGTAATTATTTGTTTATAAAATTTAACTTTTAAGAAATTTCAATATGCCTCCACCCTTAAGTATATCACTTATCACTTGACCACCACATAAATGACACCGTGTTGTATGTTCAAAAAAAATTATAAAAACATAGTTGGCAGTTCCCATATCTTAAAAAAATATCCAACACCCGGCCGCGTAACCGGAGATTCCAGCGTCGTTGAAAACCTGACTCAAAGAAGCCAAAAGCCAAGTCCACGCAGCTAAAATAAATCGTTCCTTGATTTGACGCTTTGCGGCAGCACCACACGGTGCACAAAACTGAACGGCAATCCGATAGTCGACCGGGTACACTTTTTAACATAGGATTGCGTATCTTCCCAAATATTCAATCAACGATTCTAGCCTGGACATTTATTCCTTGCTTCCATCGATACCTCACAACAGAAGCCGAAATCATGCGAGGCGACGACCACATCGCGATAGCAAAAATTCCGCGCTGGGGCACATATTTTGCGTTGATTCGAAATAATATTTTACTGCAGTTATTATTGTAGTTTATAGTAAAATTACGCATTTAAAATTTTAAACTACCAAACTATTTTGATACTCGCTTTGAGTTTTAAAAATTAAAATTCGGTATTTAAATTAGGTGGGTAAATTAACAATTTTATTTTTAACTTACATTTTACAATCTTAATTTTATTTAGAATAATGCCTACCTCTTGCTGCATTCCTGGGTGCAAAAGCAATTATAAAGTGCTACTATTAAAGCTCAGAAAAAATTAAAATGGATTTTTAATTTTTATTTTTTTTTGGTTTTTTTTGATTATCTTCGGAATCATTCAAATTTTCGATTTTTTAAATAAGCAAAAATTTGGCGTAGATACCTACCTAATTTTGTTTTCGGCATTAACATTTTTACGAAAAAGTAATACAGCAATGCACAAACTTCCCCATAGCAACCAAGATAACCCACAAGTGTCAAGAATAAGTTTTTGAAAATTTTGTTTTTTTTTCTCAAATAATCTTCAAAACCACATAAAATATATATACAGTATCGGGCAAAATTAGAGAGACTCGACTACTTACGTCTTTTATGTAAGATAAAAATGATTAAATTCCTCTTTTTGTGCTGAAGGATGTTATGTTTTGAAGTAGTTTAAAAAGGCACTAAAATAAATTAAAAAAAAAAAAACATTTCTCAAGATTTATTAGGAAAAATAAAAAAATGCAAAAAATTCTGTGCGACAAAATTAAAGAGACTTATCCTTAAAGTACATTTGTACCCTATACTAATGAAACTAACCTAATACTTTGTCCAGTACCCTTTATTCTGGATAACTTTTTCACATCTATTTGGCATCGATCCAATGAGATTCGAAATTACAGCCGAATCCATTGATTTCCAGGCATTTCTTCAAATAATTGAGCACGATTCCCGATGTTTTTAGTGCGAATCTTTTTCTCTATAATCTCCCAAAGATTTTCAATTGGGTTCAAGTCCGGCGATTGCGGTGGCCATTTTAAAACTTGAATTTTGTTAACCATTCCTTCACAAGTTTGGCCGTATGTTTGGGGTCATTATCGTGTTGGAACGTGAATCTTAGCGGCATTTCCCATTCGGCGTAAGGCAACATTACATCTTCCAGTATAGTCCGATACATAAATCTATCCATAGTGCCCTCAATTTTGTGGATAGGACCCATTCCATAACCCGAAAAACAACCCCAAACCATTAAATTGCCACCTCCGTGCTTCACAGTACCAGAAACATATTTTGGATCAAGCCTTTTGTTTGCTGGGCGATGTACGAACTGCGCTCCATCACTTCCAAAAATATTATATTTAGACTCGTCACTAAACAAAACCTTATTCCAGTCCTTAGCTGTCCAGTAACGGTGACGTGTTGCAAATAACATTCTAGCAGCTACATTTTTTTTTTGATAGATGGGGTTTTTTTGCTGGTCTCCTTTCAGGAAGCCCCGCCTCCACTAATCGCCGCTGCACAGTCCTGGATGAAACCCCAGGCGCCTCCAATTCAGCCAAAATCTGTGTTGAAGATAGACGCGGATTATTCTGACTTAGTCGTTTAATTCTCCTGTCCAGCAGTACTGAGGTTTTTCTCTTGCGGCCACCTCTTTTAGGGTTTGTCACTCTTCCACGGAGCTGATAATTTTTTATTGTTCTGGAAACCATTTGTTTACTGACGTTGAATTGCTCTTTTATTAATTTTTGTGAGCGACCTGAGTTATAGGCTTCTATAATTTTTTCTTTTAGGTCTATGGAATAATGTTTACCACGAGGCATTGCTAATGATATTCTCAAACTAATAAACAGAAATTAAACTAATCGCGACTTCAGCGAAACTAAATACAAAATGAGTCTCTTTAATTCTGTCGCAGTAATTTTTTATCAATGTTAAAAACATTCTTTAAATAAATGTAAACATGAGCTACAAAAATGAATTGTTGATAATAGAATTCTTATCAACTCCGGTATATACTGCTTAACAAATATTAATATTATTTCAAGTACAAAAAATTGGAGTTGGCAAATAGAGAAGTCTCTCTAATTTTGTCCGATACTGTATATTTTTTTATATGGCATATTCTTTTATAAATAAATAATGTGCAACTTTGGGGTAAATTATCCATTTTCGTATTTTGAGGGTAGACGAATTTGAAACACCGTTTATGTATATTTTTCCAACAAAAAAAAAATAAATATTTAAAACATTTATCATATCGACGGCTATATTCCAAATGTAGCTATCTACAAAACCTTCATTTTTCAGGAAATGAAATTTAAAGTTTGAGAGGCTCCAACAAATCAGGTTTCGAGAATTTAATAATAAATATTTACCAGTATTTTCGTTTAGATGTTAGTAAGTAGATTCTAAGAAATATCCTTCATTATTTAACTACACTATTTTTTTGGACCTAAATTTAAATAAAAAAAGTCGGATAGCCATATTTGGCACTAACATTTTATTCAAAATATAAGGTTTCACAAAGTAGCCGCTTAACAGGTAATCTAGAATTTAACAATCTATTATAGATTATTACTAAAAAAGTCGATATCTTCTTCGTCGTTCACATCCGGCAAAACAGTTTCGTCCTCAACACCATCAGCAGCAGTAAGACTTCGGAAAAACAGTTTGCAGTCATCAGGTACGGCCCCCGAATCACAAATTTCATTTAAATGCTTTAGCTTTAATGCGGAAAACCTTCTTTTTTATTCGTGTAAAGGTTTTAAACATTTCTCCATGGTATTAACAGTAACTCGGCGGCCTCTACGTGGAATAATATAAATAGAACGAAAATATTCGTCAAAATTAGTTTTGACTTTTATTATAAAAGGACTTTCCTTTTCATGTCGTATCCACTTAATGTGATGCCAATTTATTATATTCTCATCTTCAACCTTATTGCGATTGACCATAACTAATTTTGCTAGTGATTTCCAATCCAAAAAACCAAAATCATTTTTTTGAAAAACTTGGTATTTTGGTTCATTTTGTTACGCGTTTTTAGCAATGGTCATCCACTTATGAGGCAAGTATACCGGTCTATTTTTAGAAGCTATTTCAATTCGAGCGTGCATGGAGTCACATTCCATCTGGCTATGACCACTTTTATTTTATTAATTGAAACTTCCTTTTTTAAAAACAATACGTTTAATTAAAAAGAAGAATACAATTAAAGCAACTTACAAACTAACATGAAGTTTGCTTAAAGACTATCGTTTAATGACTGACTTGCGCCTGCAAAGTAACTGGTATATATATATATAAAATAAATGCTGAACAAACTGGATGAAGCGAAAGAGAATGAATAAAAATATACATAGGCATAAATGGCCATATAACTCCTCCCCTCTTTAGGTCTCAGAAAACCGGGGTTGGTTTTTGAGGGATGTTAATTCTATGTCAATTTTTACATTATTCCTATGTTTCCTACAATAGTAATAATACATACATGCTACAAGAATAATTATAATAATTATAATTATCAATAATGTGATTGATAGTCCTGAATTTACAATATCGAAATCTTTCAGAGGGTGTACAGATAATCGCTGAGCGTTCTCTAAATCTTCTTTTATGTTTTCAAGATTGATTTCTGTAAGTTCCAGAGGTTCAATATTTTGTACTAATTGATCGTCAATAGTTATTGAAGGCAATTTAAGTCTTAGACTAATAGTTTCTGGTTCTTGTGAATCATAAACCTTGTCTTTAATTTTTACATTGCATTCCGAAGGAATAATAAGGGATGGTTTATTAAGTGTTTCAATGCTGTGTTGATTTGGACATGTAAGGTAAATGTTTTGTTCTAGAGCTGGAATTACTATGATAGAATTATCACTTAATTGTGTAGCAGATGTATCTGTGTATTTAACAGGTATCATAGGGCAATGGCTTGTCAAGTTAATAGTTTGAATGATACAAGGTTCATTCTGACTCAATAGGTAATTTTGGCATAAAAACATGTCTTCTATTTTATAACAACTTTCTTTCACGTTGTAAAAATCATTACTTGATCTTAATAGATAGGGGTTGTTAATTTTTACTATTTGCCTATTAATGGGAATTGGATAAATGTGATAAAACATATAGGGATTATTAGATATTAAAGGGATCCCTACGTAAAATATGATTAGGTCGTTTTTTATGGTTACATCCGCATGTGCGACTTCATAATATTTGATAATATTATCAAAAGGAATTCTGGTTTTTGGGTCAAGTTTCATAATGATGTCATTTAACTGCTGATATTTAAAAATGCTATGGTGCATGATGTTAATTTCGGCGAAGGTTATCGCGGTTTGTACATTGTTGTACGTCTCATATAATATGCGAATATTATTTTCTACATTGTCGAGTAAGAGAATAAAATAAGATGTTATGGTGGCGGATTGTGTTAACTGTTTCAAATCATTGACCTGGGTCATTAACTTTTGTTGATTGTTTTTAATATTACTCAGCTGTAAGTCTATATCTTTGGTTAAATTTTTAACAATGGTCTGGGTTAAAGAAATATCATGGTGTAAGATATTTTGATTGTCTTGCAGGGTTTTAATATATTTATTATAACGTTCTGCATCATCATCGTCTAGGGTTCCAAACAAGAACTTTTGAGCTTTACCAATAATATTAAATAATCCTCTTTTAAATCTCGTTTGTGGTGTGGTATAATGTTCAATAAATAATTCAATCGATTTTATTTGATCGAATAAGTTATTTGTTCTGGTTAAGAGTAATTTATATAGGGAATAATAGGGTGATGTTACGCTAATATTGCCAAGGGTCTTATTGATTTGTATTAGGGTGGATTTTGTTATATCTAGGCAATCCTTCATATTAGTTAAATTTACATGATAGTATACATGATGGTAATTGGTAACTATATAACTATTTCCTTGATAGACTGGCAGCAAGGGATTGGTTAATTCTTCTATTTTATATTGAGCGTCTATTCCGATTAGTAGTGGAAGTAATAAGATTATTACAATCCTCATTTCCGTTCCTGAAAAATAATTACGAACGTCGTTTAATATTTTTAGGATGTCTTTGACCTTTAAATTTGGTTATTTTATATTTTGGTTGTAACTTCTGAGGTAATTTCCGCGGAGTACCTACTAATTGATTAGTAGCTTCGGGAATTTCTGGGTCATTTTCGCGTTTCTTGTTTAGTTTAGATAGAACATTTGCCTTTTTAGCATTTAATTTTGAATTAATATTTTCATTTAATTCTTTGAAAATTTCGGCAAGTTCATATACGTAATCAGTTTGCATTTGGTTAATATCTTTTTCGAAATTTAACTGATAGTTCAAGTTTCCTTTAAGAATTTGAAACGGAGTATATTCGTGTGAAGAGTGGATGCTATTATTATAATTTAATATTGCTATATCTACTAATTCTTGTATAGTTTTACTTCTATGATCATTTCTAAGAGCAATAAGGCTTTCCTGAAGGGTTGAGTGGAATCTTTCGACAGGTGAATTCGAGTTGGGGTTATAAGGGGTGGTAAAATGTAGTTCAATTCGATAAGTTCTACATAAATCTTGAATTAGATTACTCTTAAAAGATGTTCCGTTATCTGTTGTAATTTTACAGGGGGTTCCGTGATGTGAAAAGTATTTTATTAAACTTTGACATATCTCTATAGAGGTTTCGTTTATAGGATATGCTGTTGCGAATTTAGAGAAATTATCGATTAGGGTTAAATATTTTTGTCCAGATATGGAATAAATATCCATGTAAATATGTTCAAGAGGTTTTGATCCTGTTGGTGTAGGCTTATAAATTACTTTATATGGATGTCGATCGTATTTTGTCTTTTGACATGTTTCACATGTATTTACAAAATTAATTACATCACGCTCTAAGCTTGGCCAATAATATCGTTGTTTGATATTTTTAATATTTTCCGTAATTCCTCGATGTGAAGTTTTCGTCGTGTGGTATCTCTCGATAACTTCCTTTTGTTCATCAGGGGTTAAAATGTCTTCTAATAGGGTGTTTGAAATTAATAACTTATACGCGTTATGCTTAAACGTTTCCTGAAATATTCTTATGACAACTGGTTCTAATTCTTTGTTTTGAAAAAACAAACAATAAGTATCGGGTGGTAAGTTGTTTCTGAATAGGATTTGTATTTCATTAGTTATAGGGTTGTTATTTATAAAAATTATAAATCTCTTTTTTGTTTCAAATAATCGATCTTTCTGTATGTATGGCTTTTCTTTAGTTGTCCATTTAAAAATAATTTGGTTTTTAAATGTATTTATCGATTTATTTACATATGGTGCTCCTAAGATTGGGTCTTCTTGTGACGTGTGCACCGTATCTGTTTCTGAGTTGTCTTTCTTGTATTTATCCTTTTCTAGTTGTTCTAATGTCAATTTTTCCAATGAACTAGCTGTGTCTGTTTCTGAATTATCTTTTCCTGGTATATCTACTATTTCCTTTTTAGTTGTAGTAGGTTTTGGTGATTCTTGTTGTGGTAGGTTAGGTAGTTCATTAACCTTTGGTTGATCAGCTGGTCTTAATAAAACATTAGAGATTATATTTATTTTCTTTTTTTCTTTCTTTTTCTTTGGTCTTTCAAATAAGTTTTCTTGTGTATCAAAGAAATGTTTTATCTTATCATGCCATGTATATTGATCGTAATCTTCGTTATCTTCACAAGTTGCTGACATATGCGTGGGTGATGGTTTTCTTATTTCCATAGGATGAATTTCTCTTGGTGGTCTAGAAAGTGCATCGGCATTGACGTTGTGTTTTCCTTTTTTATATTGAATGGTATATTCGTATTCTTGGAGTTTTAATCGCCATCTTACCAATTTTGAATTTGGTTCCTTAATCGAAAATAGCCACTGCAGTGGTTTATGATCTGTCACGATGGTAAATTTTCGACCAAATAAATATGGACGGAAGTATTTTGTTGCCCATACAATTGCCAATAATTCTTTCTCTATTGTGCTATAATTACATTCTGCTGTGTTTAGCGTTCTACTTGCATAAGAGATAGGTAAATCTGATCCGATGGATCCTTGAGATAAAATTGCTCCTATTGCATATTCTGATGCGTCAGTTGTCAAGATGAAAGGTTTATTAAAGTCGGGGTACTGCAATATTGGATCGTTTGTTAAAATGTTTTTGCATAATTCAAAAGATGTACGAAATGCCTTATCGTGGACTATTTTTACGTTTTTCTTTAAGCAGTTTGTCAGTGGTTTTGTAATTTTTGCGAAGTCTTTTATGAATTTCCTATAATATCCAATGAGACCTAAGAAGGATTTGATTTCTTTTGGTGTATTTGGTATTTTAAAGTTTTTAACAGCTTCTATTTTGCGAGGGTTGGGTTTAACACCTTCCGCAGTTACTATATGTCCTAAGAATTCGACTGTTTTTTGTAGGAATTCTGACTTATCTAGTTGTATTTTCATGTTGTGCGACATAAGTCTTTCAAATACTAATTTTAAGGAATTCATATGTTCTTGTAAGCTGGTAGAGAAAATTATAATATCATCCACGTAAACTAAACATATTTTTCCTAATAAACCACGTAATATGTTGTCCATTGTACGCTGGAATGTAGCAGGTGCATTACTTAATCCGAATGGCATGCGTGTGTACTCATAATGTCCATGTTCGACATTGAATGCAGTTTTTGGGATGCTTTTAGGGTCCATTTCTATTTGATGGAAGCCGCTAGCAAGGTCTAATGTGGTAAAGTAGTTGCATTTTCCTAATTTGTCCAATATATCAGTGATGTTAGGTATTGGATATCTGTCACTGATCGTCTTCCCATTCACTTTTCTATAGTCAATCACCATTCTCCATTTCTTTTGTCCTGTTGCATCTAACTTCTTCGGTACTATCCATACTGGTGAACTCCATGGCGAATTAGATGGTTGAATTATTCCGCTGTCTAACATTTGTTCTATTTGTTTGTTTATTTCCTCTTTATGAATATAGGGATACCTGTAATTTTTTGTATATACTGGAATTTCATCTTTGGTGTTTATAACGTGTTTAACTTGACTAGAGAATGTTAGTATGTCTCCAGGTTTATGTAAAATACTACTATATTTGTTAATTAATTTAAAGAGTTGTTCTCGTTCCTCTTTATTTAAGTGTTCATGACGTAACAAGGTTTTTAAATCTAATGGTTCTGTACATTTAGATTGACTAGAATTTTCGCCTATTTGTATATTAAAGATTTCAAAGTTATTAAGTTCAATTGGTTCAATCGGAAATCCATTATCTAAATTTCCTTCTAAAGCTATGTACCTGTTCGAACGATTATAAATATCTACAATATAGGAACTTTCTTTAATTGTAACAAGAGTGGGTTGAATTTCAATTTCACCGTCAAAGTAATATGGAACAAACCATGTTGTATTTTCGGGTAAATTTGTCTTAATCGGGGTTTTTTGTATAGTCTCTGGTGGTATTTCGACAATAAATTTTTCAAAATCCTGTCTATACTTAAATGGAATAATTAAATAATCATTGTATAGGGTTTGATTTTGTAAATCAATATTTAGATTTAATTTACGAAGATCTTTTATACCTAAAATTCCGTCAAAGTAATCATGAAAAGAGTATAGAATAAATTCGATGGGTTCTGAAATAGCAAAGCTTGCGAATAAGGGTATAAGAGCTTTATATTTAGCTTTTTGCGAACCTGTACATGTTTGCAGGGTGCTAATATAAGGTCTTATGGTTTCTGGGAAAAACATTTCTACTATGGAGGGTCTAAGTAATGAAGCATGTGAGCCTGTATCTATTAATAAACGAATCTTAAAATCAGGGCTCTTGATTTCTATAAAGGGTAGTTTATTTACCTGAAAGCTATTTAATGTTAAGCATGGTTTTGTTTCTCCGAGGCTTGGATATGAAAATTTTCGAATTGATCTGTTAAATCTTCTTCATAAGATTGTAATTGATTATTATCGAGGTTTTCATAGTCTTGCTCATAGTCACAAAAATCAGAAAAATTAGGGTTATCATGATTAATAGAGTAATCATCTTGAGGGTAAGGGAAATTTAAATCAGTATTTTCAAGATGAGCTAAATCGTGTCTCATTTGAGGTTGAGGGATTTTTCTTGGTTGAACACTTACTCCGGACATAGGTTTTGGAAATTGGGATATAGCTGAGGTATATTGTATACCTGACATTGGTTGTGGAAATTCATTTTTATTTTGTTGGGGTTTTCTTTGAGAGAAATCTTGATTTTGTGGACCTTGGGGTCTGACAAAGTTTTGATTCTGTTGTCTATAATTGGGATTAAATGGTCTATAACTACTATATTGATTCTGAGGTTTTGGAATCTGACTTGGGTAATGTTTATTTTGATTGTGATTGTGTTGTGTTCTTTGTATATTATTTTGAGGTTGATTTAAAGGTTTTTGTGTATTTTGTTTGTGTGGGTTGTGATTTTGTAAATAGTTATTTTTAAAATGGTTCTGACTGATTAATATTTCATAGTTAGTAATTATGTCAATTGCCTGATCTAGAGTTTGAGGGTTTTGCACTATCAATAATGTTCTCAATTCACTAGAGATATTAGCAAGAAGATTTTGAGTTGCTGTTAGCTCGTTTTGATTTATAAGTATAGTTCTGGCTTCTATATTATTTATTTCTGAACAAATTTTATTATTAATTTTATTTACTAAAGCTTTTAATCTTTGAATGTAGTCATTTGTTGACTCATTCTTTCTAGTAAGGAAAATCAATTGTTGTTGTAGATTTGCTCTAGTTATAGGGTCACTAAATTTTTGTTGTAAGGCTAATTTAATTTCATTCCATGAATTCAAATCGCTTCTAGTAAGTAAAAAGTCTTCTGCTTCTCCTATGATTTTACTCTTAATAGCTAAAATAACATATTCCTGTTGCGATGGATCTGCATTGTAATATCTTGTATGAAATAAATTAATTTGGTTAATGAAAGTATCTAACCGTGATGGCGTACCATCAAACGTTTTCAAAAGGGTTACAGTGGATCGCAAAGTATCAGCCATATTGTTATTATCTGATTTCAAATTAAAATCTAAATTATTTACAGTGGAACTTTCTGCAAAATTTTCGTTATTTACAAGACCTAGGGTTACTAAGCTATTCGCAGAAATTTCAGCGTATTGTTGTTCTAAACCTAAATTGCTAGAATCGTTTTCAAAAATTGTAGTTTCAGTACTACGACGACTAACTCTTGGATAAGTTATATCACTTAACCGATCATTAAATTTTTTCATTTATAAAACATGTGTTTCAATCTTAATTAACAAGATGTACAACTATAAGAAACAATTCTGTAAACACTTACAATTGAAAGTTTCTCAGTTTCGTTCTTGTATCAACTATCTGCTGCTGCTGCCGTAGATGGTTGTAGTGGACACTAGCATACGCCAAATTTTCCTACTGGCCTCTCACAATGGCGAACCAATAATTGAGATGATCTGCCAGGAGCCAAAAATGTAGTCTTGTTGCCTGAGATGTTCTAGATCCTTCTTTAACTGTTGAAACAGACGAGCGTTGAACTCAATCGATCGGATGCTATCACATACACTAAGTATCTAGTACTACTGACTATAAGATACTGGTAAGCACTGATAACTATCACTTAGCACTGACACTAGCACTCACGTACTCACTGAGTATTCGCGTACTCAATTTTCGTGTTACTCGAAATGGATCAACTTTTCGCTCTTAAAGGATCCTACCGACTGCGCCACTTTTATTTTATTAATTGAAACTTCCTTTTTTAAAAACAATACGTTTAATTAAAAAGAAGAATACAATTAAAGCAACTTACAAACTAACATGAAGTTTGCTTAAAGACTACCGTTTAATGACTGACTTGCGCCTGCAAAGTAACTGGTATATATATAAAATAAATGCTGAACAAGCTGGATGAAGCGAAAGAGAATGAATAAAAATATACATAGGCATAAATGGCCATATAACTGACCCGAAACGAGGAACTTTTGATCAATGGTATTTATTGGTAGGACCTGCACAGCATAAATAAACATAGCGGCCACGTATTGGTTCTTATTTTGGCTTCCACATGTGCCGCTAAATAATCTTACGTCCTGAGTACTTAACGGAAGACTCTTCAGGTGGTGAAATAGACATGATGCAATTTCAGATGGTCCACGAGCATCCTCTACTTCAGTGCACATGTAGCATTTTCCTGTATTATTGCAGTTGAATATTGTAAAATTGTACATTGCCAACTTTGTTTTGTAGAAAAGAATGGGATTCGTAGCATCCGTTGGGACGTACAGTACTTGTCGAAATTACATGAATGGGTCTTTTCAATATCTGATTTGGCTTCGATTTTGTTTAGATGTTTTTCATTCCTTGCTTTATCCTTTAAGTTAATATAAAAAATATAACTTTCTCCTAATAATATCTTTGCTTCATTATTGGCCGATTCGTATGCTGTACAAGTTGGGCATTGGTCCTTTCTTGGTTTATGGAATGAGAGGTTAAAATGGTTATTAAAAATATGGCGATAATAACTTTCTTTTAAACATTCCATACCACTTTCTGTACATTCTTTTTTATACAATTTGTACATTTGGGCAATATTCAATTTTGGATCCAAGTATTGTTTTTTAGAATCTTTCCTACAATAATGTGATGCAACCGTTGGGAATTTTCTAATGTGATTTTTTAAAAAGGATATTGAAGCTTCAGGAATTTTTGATACCCCATAACCACCTCTTTTATCTTTTTCTGTTGTAATCGAATTATTACTTGGAAAGCGCTTTTTAATAGCGAAATTTAATATGCCTTTTTTAATGTCCAACGTATTTAGAAACATTATTCTGCAGACTTGTATTGGAGAATTTTGAATGCTAAAGAAAAACTTTAGAGATTTTGATCGTCTTGAATCCTCTGCAGATACAGTTCTTCTTTTACAGTCACCAATCTTCACGAGGTTATTAATGAAATCAACGTTGTCTGTCGATATTAGATAATTTCCAGTAGGATGTAAAAATTTCTGTTCTTTGTTGTTCAGAGATTAGCATTAGCATTACAGTGCAATCTAAAAAAGTCCCTTGAAAATTTGCAATGTTTTAAGCATAAAATTATAATCTAATTCCATGGAATGTTTGGCAAAATGAGCATCACAGTGTTATCTGCCATACCGAAATGACCATGTTAGAATAAACAAAAGATAAGTAAAATCCAAATCATTATCTTCTGCTGATGCTAACATGGTCAACGAAACGCGCGGCGAATTGTAAATAATTAATCTTTCGGTAATATGGATAAAACTATGTTGTAGGAAAAAATTGGCTATAAAAATTATTTCAAAGTCAATCTTACCGGCATATAATAAGAAATTAGATTTATATCCAGGAACACAGCAGGGACTTGGCATGTTCAAAGGATCTAATAAAACTTTTTTATGTAATTAACAACTTTTTTGCTATTGATCCGATTGGGATGAAATTTGGTATTTGGAGTTTATTTAGGATGCAAATAATAAATTTTGACAGATAATTCAAATTTGTAGTTCAGGTCACGTGACACCGTAACTCTTTTGCTACTGATCCGATTGGGTTGAAATTTGCTATTTAGAGTTTATTAAGGATGCAATTAATATACGTTGACAGATATTTGACATATGTAACACATAATAACACATTTTATTGACACACAACGCGACTATATAACACATTATGGTTCTTTGAAGCATGATACCCCAACATATTAGATATCTAAACCTTTTAACACCATCTACTGGTAGTTTGAGTAAAGTGCCGTATTCAGTATGTCGTGTTGCCTAACCGCTTGTAATATAAACTGTCAGTATTAAAAATAAAGTAGTAGTTGTCATGATCTTATCTGAACCGCGTGTCGTTTCATTTCAATCCCCAATTATCCACTGATAATTCAATATTACTCATATTACATTTGTGCTTGCTTGCTTTTTTAGAGTTTGCGATGAAGAAGCGTCTGAGAATTCCCTTAAATTGCCTCTGAAACGTAAGATAGACAGGATATCTCTTTACACTGGGGTCGGCGTAACGACTGTTCGAAGAATTCATCTTGAAGATCAAGAAAGAATTCGCAATAACCCTAATAGAATGTTAGCAAGCCCTGGGAAAAAAAGACCACGTCAGTCGCTTGTTGAAAATGATGACGATTTTGACTTTCAAATAGTCAGGCATTTGATCAACAGATGTTATACGGAATTTAAAGTTGTCTCCACATTAAGGAAGCTAATTCAAAAATTGCGGGAAGACTCTAACTTTCCGTATTCTAGGGAAACCCTTAGAAAACTGCTCAAGCAAAATGGTTTTTTTCGGCGTAAATGCCAGAATAAAAGAAAAATATTAATGGAGCGACCCAACTTACTACACTGGAGATATAAATACCTTCGTGAAATACGGAAATATCGTCAAGAAAAACGGAATATTGTTTATTTGGATAAGACCTGGGAAGACAACGACCTAACTTTTAAGAAATGCTGGCAGAGCGACACTGTTTCTGGTGTAATTAGAAATATAGGCTCGAGAGGTAAGTGAAATATAGCTATAATCTTATAAGTTAACAAAGTAATCATCATAGTTTATATACTTATAATAAAATTATTTTTCTGCCAGGAATACATTTTTAATTTGTGGATTCAAAAAACTTAGACCCACATTTCAAAATTGTGGTAATATGCAAAAATCCGTCAAAATACATATTTGACTATCTTAGGGTCTGTGTAGATAAAAATAAATTATAAAAATACAAACAATATGTACAATTTTTTTTTACATATATTTTAGGTCGACTGATAATTGTGCATGCTGGTTCAGTAAATGGATTTGTTGACAATGCGTGTTTAATATTTAAAGCGGGGTTAGCTACTGGTGACTACCATGGCCAGATGAACAAGGAAAGTTTTACTCGGTGGCTTACAGAAAAACTGCTTTCTAATATACCGCCCAATTCAGTAATCGTTTATGACAATGCTCCGTATCACTCCGTCCAAGAGGATGTAAGACTCCAACCAAGTCATCTTTGAAAAAAGACATAGTAGCTTGGTTAACGAAAAAAGGTATAGAATACAGGAGGTAAAAACAAATTTATGTTAAACTTAAAAAATATTTTATAGGAATTAATCATGACGCGACCGCAAGAAAATTTGATTTGTTTGATCTAGTTCTAATCCACAAGCCTCCTGATCATGAAAAAAATTATGTAGTGGATCGCATTTTTAAATCACATGGCCATATACCAGTCCGAACGCCCCCGTATCTATGTGAATTGAACCCAATAGAGCTGGCTTGGGCAAAACTAAAATATATTATAAGAAGCCGCAATACAACTGGAAACTTCAACCTAACGGCACTAAAAGAAGTGACCAATGAAGCTATGTCTTTAATATCCCCTCATGATTGGCAGAAATTTTGCCAACATGTTAAGGATATTGAAGACAAATTTTGGGAGAATGATCAGGTTATGGAAGAAATTGAACCCGTGGTAATAAGTCAAGATGATGACACTGAAAGTGAAGAGAGCAGTGACGATGATCATGCTTCCGATAACGAACCTGAGAATTAGTTGGATACATTACAGGTATAATTCCAGACAAAAACAACATTTCAAAAAATATAACCGTTGAATCCTTTTATAATTTTATTATTGTTTACCTTTTATCTATCATTTATCCTCATAATACATTTAACAGTCATATCATTTATCATTTATTTAAAATTATTCACTTAGTAGCTACATATCTAAACACGCAATATTAAATAGCGCATGCGTGTTGAGCATACCTAATTACTACAAATTTTGCTTCAAAAAGTTGCTTATTCCTAATCCGATTTTAAAGTAATTTGCACTTTTACATTGCCACTTTTTCTGTGCAACATGGTGGGGTCATCATCAACTTTGTTTTTCCTTATAGGCGCCATAAGGAAAAATGGATTTTTGCATTTTAAATAGTTCATTTAATTACCTTTGCAACGATGTATCACGCGTGTATGTCAAAACATTATAACATTTGTCAATATTTGTAATTTTTTTTTTATTAGTCTACTACTTTGAACGGTTCTAGAATGGTTCCAGTGAGAAACCCTAACACGACTATATTTACTATAAAATAATATTAGTAAATATTTTGTCGTTTTTTCGTTTCAGAGGATTGTATTTATTATCATTGTTTAATAAATTCTAAAAATTTTTTAATAAATATTAACAAATATTTCTTGGAGATCTTTAAAATCCGGCACGCGCCAATGGTCATTTTATGAATGAAATCAAGCTGCTGATGGATGCCACAAGATGCTGATCATAGAACAATATAATAAGGGGAAATGCTGATAAATATCTATCAGCATACAAATTGTATTCAGGGACAAACTGGATTCGAAATGGGAAGTTAAAAGATCCGCAAAGGTAGGGATTTTAACTATTTTTAGGTAAATGTTCGTTATAGCGATTTAACGAACATTTACCTATTTTTATTATAAAATAAGTTCTTATTTGGGGTTTTCTTTAGAGTTGTGTATCATAAATATTATGTGTGCCAACATAGTTCAATAAATAAGAAAAGAAGTTTTACCAAGACTGAAATGAATACAGGATGTGTTGCAACAATAGATGTTAAAATTAAAAAAATTACAACGAAAACAAAAAGAAATGATGAATACCTAAAGTTAGATATTCCTTTATGTGGTATTATAAATTTTAATTTAAATCATAACCATAATCTTGGCACAAGTGGTAGTTTGAAATTTATGAAGCTTTCTGAAGAGGTAGGCAGCAAAGTTTAAATATAATTATGTATAACCCATAAATAGTCGTTTTTCTTTTCGTTATTCAAGCTGGTTCTTTTAAATTTTAGACTAAAAAGATGTTTGAAGGATATTTTGAGAATGGAATGAGCCCTGCCGAAGCAAGAAGATACCATGAAAGTTTGTTATTATTGGATGAAAAAGGTTGGAAAAAATGGCAGATGCCTCTCTAAATCCTACTAAAAATGCACTTTATTACCTTCATAAAAAATGGACTTTAAGGCATTTTGGACAGGTATTTGAGCCAATACCAAAACTTCAAGAAAAAAAGTTTTATCATCAATCAGGTAATTAAACATTTTTAAATGCCCACTCTTATGTGTACATGTCAATTTTTGTGGTTTTCTTTTTACAATCAAATACATAACTATGTATGTAAAAACACCCATTTTTTTTTAAATCTTTTCATTTACCTACATTATTTACTGCATTTCTTTGTAAATTTAAGCTGATTTATTTTTAACAAAATTAATATTTAAAATATTTTTATTTTTTACAGGAATAAATATTGAAATTGCAACAGCCCCATGGGCAATATTGGTAGTTACGCCAATCATAAAAAGAGCACAGGAACTGCAGTCCTCCAAGGAACTGATATTTTGCGACAGTACATCAAGTTGCGACACCAGTGAGACCCTTAGAACATTGAAAGGCTAGAATTAGTAAACAACAACTTTGTTTGAGTCCAACATGTGCACAGGGGCAAGAGGGGTGTTTTGTTTACAAACATATTAGCCGATTCTCTGTTGTCAAGTCGACGCAAATTTCCAACGGAGGAAATTTTTAGCTAGTTTTTAACAACCATTATAACGTTAATTTAACTTATTTGTGTTGTATTGTATAGGAAAATTTAAAATAAAAAGTATAAATACTACAGTTAACCTATTTTAGGAATAAATATATCCTTAAGCAAAAAAAAAAACAAAATTATTAACATTCTTATCCCTAAAACTGCTTCTAAAAAATTTGAAGCGACAACACCGGAGCTTAAGCGCCTGAGCCATACGCGTAGTGTCATCTGTCAAACGGCCTCTGTTTATTTTCGGGATTCGTGTATTTTCATTCATTTTTGGTTTAAAAAGGAAAAAGGCCACATTTTAGTGTTTTTTTAAATTGCTAGGATGGCAAAAACTTGTGTCGTTTGTGCCGCATCATGATAAAAAGGTGATTCCAGCCGATCTTTTCACAAGTAAGTACCGATACTTTCATAACATCACATCATAGGGTTACCATCATCATAAACGTAGAATAGGGGATCTTATAGATATAAACCTAATAAAAACTTGAACGTGAAAGTGTGCGTAAAATACCAAAATATTTATATTTTTAAATCTGTACATTTAAAAATATAAATATTATAGAAAATATAAAAACATAGTATTTGTTAGGTACCTATCTATATATAGTTATGTTTTTTTAATATAGACATTGGGTAGATAGATGAAATTACTAATTTTTTATTGCCTTTAAAGAATTTTGAAATTTATTTAGATATTGATATCTATGTATAAAGTTAATTTTGTCTTTCCCTAAAATTTGGTCGATAATTTTTTGTTTGTTTTACCATATTGCAACTTACAATAATACATATAGTAATTGGCACCACATATTAATTTATTACTGTAATTTTTTTTGCTTTTTGATTAAATATCAAATACTTATTATAGATTGCCTAATATATGCCCAAAGGGAACAATGGATTTCATTAATGGAAATCAACACAATTAAAAAGAACATATTTGTTTGTTCAGATTACATCCTTAGAAGTGATTTCTTATATAAGGAAGATAATATTATCAGTAGCCAGACTTTATTAAAAAAATCAGCTCTACCTCAAAGGTAATTTTTTTTTAAATATATTTTTCTAGTATAAAAAAATCGTCACAAAAAGTATTAGTGTTACTCATATAGACTTAATTTATACCTAACACTTATTAAATTAGGTATGTGTGTAAAACTATTTTTTTACTAGGATTTCTGATGCACTGGTTAAAAATACAGCAGCCGATAATTCAGATAATTTACCAAGTGATTAACCCTTCAAAGCTGCAGGGGTAGTTTTCCTGAAGAGTGCAAAAACTTCTTTAGCTTCCAAAATGGTATATAGTACAAACAGTGAAGCTAATATAGACACGTATGGATAACTAAAATAGACTAATATTCTTGATACACCAAATTTTGTATAATTACAGATCTGATCATTCATTATCAACAATAACTGCATCTGAGACTAATAGTTACCGTGGGGTCTAGGTCAACAATTACTATTTCTCATCCAAGTCGTTTTTGTTTAACTGCTACACATTCCCTGACTCTGCCAAGGAAAAGGTAAAAATACACTCAGAATAGACTACTAGTTTTATGCCATGTATCATCCTATTCTATATATCTTATTTAGAAGTGATACAGTGTTTTATTGTGTTATATTTGTTTAATTAAATTTAATTAATCAAATGTATGATATTACAAAGATTCTTTATACATTTTATTGATCAATTGGATTGTCATAATAAATTTTTTTAATTTTTTCTTTTTAATTTTGGTATTACTATTTTTTTATGTATATTATTCTAGGGTAAAATCAAAATGATATCCTGAGGACCTAAGCACTGATGATTCCACCGTTTCAAACGCTAAATCACTTGTCATAAAATTATGGAAAAAAAAATTA
The DNA here is from genome assembly GCF_022605725.1 of Anthonomus grandis grandis. Lineage (NCBI taxonomy): Eukaryota > Metazoa > Arthropoda > Insecta > Coleoptera > Curculionidae > Anthonomus > Anthonomus grandis. Next base: position 31,449,750 of record NC_065547.1, on the reverse strand, counting down.
AGAACAAAAAATTAAAATTCAAAGATTGCAACAAACAAATTTGCGCCAAAGAAATTGAATTAGATTTCTCAAGTCATTATTAAAATACTTAAGAAATAATAACATGATTTTCGAAAAAGCCCAACATACTATATATTTTATTTGACTTGTAAAAGTACTTGTTTGTATATTACTACTAATAAACTATCTAATCTAATCTATTGTACATAGTCTTTATTCTTAGGTAAGCTTTGTTTTTTAGTATAAATTAATATGATATAATAATTGGTATTAGGTATTATATAGGTCACTGTTAAATGTCTCAAAACCATTGTACAGGCTAAATACTCATAATAAAAATCTTATAGCCTATAAAAAACCTGCAACTCCTTCACAATTTGAACATCCTTGTAGTTTTAACTCTTTCCGCTGAAGCAATACTGTCCCTTAAAAACTCAGCACCATAGAAGTATATATTATGTGATATAAAGTAAGTGAGTAAAACTGAGTTTTGTCCAATATAACAATAACAATAAAATTATGCAAAATAATAAAAATTTGTGTCTTAAAACATGATTTATTAAGCAATCTATAATATTATATTAATAAAATATTTAATTTCCATAAAAATGATTTGACAAAAATGCTGCCTTTTATTAGGACCTTCCTCTAACGAAGTCCGTTAAAAAAACACATAAATAGCTCGTAAATGGTAATATTACTTATACTCAAACTCTATAAAAATTAATAAAAATTTATCAGGTAAATATTTGTTGACGACGTCACTGGTAGAGAGTGCTTGTATCGGTGGCATCAACAATGCGATCGAGCGGCGTTGCGATGCCATTACCGTTTTCTCGTTGCTTCGTACTTTATTTTCATTTATTTAACGTATATTGACTTCGATATAGAGTATCTTATAAAATTTATTTTAAAAAAATGCTTGATGTTTTATTAAAGGGGAGCAGTAGTATTGTTTTGAGCCTTCGGAAACAACTGAAAATTATTATAAAATTATAAAGTAATTTTTGCCATTTCTCTATGAGCATTTGGCATCATTGCATCAGAGATGTTGCAAGCAAACAAACCCGCCCATAGTTCCACGGCATGCTACTTCTAGCCTTTCAATGTTCTAAGGTGAGACCACAGTTACTGTGTTACTAACAGCTACAAAAGCTGGTGCCATTCCCATTGCGATACTTTTGCATGATGGGCAAACTACTGAAAGTTATGAACAAGCCTATGGATTGCTAAAGCAGACATTTCCAAACTCTTTTGGAGGGAACTTTGTAAGTAAATTATTAAATAGTAATTTAACTTAAAATTTTTTAATTTGGTTTCTATGACATTTTAACCTTTTAAAATTAAAAACTACAAAGATACCTACATACACGACAATTTACGCTTACTGAATTAGATCAAATTTAAATATAAATCGTCCATAATAATGATAAAACAATATAGGGAGGGAATCTCTCTTAACACATGTATGTTCTTTTTTTATGAATAGCTGTACCACCCATAATACTCTAAAAGAATAATTAGAAACTAGGCAAAAATTACTCGTATTTAAATAGAATATTTTTAAATACACTATGTGATAATGATAATATTATAATATAATTATAATATGTGATAATGATTATATATTTTTAGCTAATTATTTCCACTAAGAAAAACAACACAAATGAATCTTTTGTAAGTACATTGTATGTTGATTTATTCATATGGGGTTATGGTTTAATATTTTGGTGTATTAGTTTTTTTAATTAATTATTATATTGGTGTTATATTGGTGGTTATGGTTTTATGTTGTTTCTTCTAGGTATTGGTTAATAATTTTATAATATTACTCTAATGTAATCCAAACATTTTTCAGGAGCCTATATGTTTTATGACAGACGAAAGCGTCAAATCTTAATGCATTCGTTTCGTAAGGTATAATATAAAATTATTGCATAATGTAAATAATTTTTTTTTCCTTTTTTCTTCTTTAGTTTTGTCAACAAGTTTACCTTTATTTAGTAATTGATTGTTTTATTTAGTTATCTTTAATTCAAGTATGTTCAAAAAGTTTTGTCTTCTTGTGTTTAATTTTGTTCATTGTTTTGTCAATTTTTGAAATTGTATTTATGTTTTGTTTTTTTTAGCTTGTAGGATGCTTGTACACAAGATTATTCTTACGTAATATAGCACATTTTCTTCTTTCTTCTTTCTTTCTATGTTAATACATTTATTTTTTAATGCTTACGATATAGTGCTCATTTTTTAACTATTTTTATTTTTTTTAACTTTACTTAATTACTTAATTTTATTTATTGTTAATAAGAAATTTACATATTTCTATAATTCTATCAATTGTTTACGTATATTTAAATATATTAGGCATAAATGGCAATAACAAGCATTAAGGGTTTGAACTTTAAATGTCGAACGTGCATATATTTTTTTGGTCACAGTGGCAACTGCGCTTTCTTCGCGCCGCGCAACCGGACGCGAGAGCCGAACGTCGTCGTCAACCTGCAGTGTTGCCAGACGTACCATAATTATGGAATTGTACCATAATTTTGCAACACTTTTTGCTTGCTCCATAATTTGTACCATAATCATAAATGTACCATAGTTGTACCATAATTTTGTTTTTTTTTTCGTATATATCTTTATTCATTTTTTATTATACCTAACATTTCAATAATGTTTTTATGCAATATTTTTATGTTGTTCTTGTTTGGTTAAACCAAATTATCCAATATATAAATTTGGATATGTATTTGTGTTAATGTTTATCTATTTTTAATTTAGATTTTGAGAGCAATGTTTTGTTCATTTTTTAATAAATTACTATCTTTGTTAAAAAACTATTTTATTTCTACTAGAAATCGTTCTTTTAATTAAAAGAAATGATCAGAATAGGAAATTTGATTAAATTCATAATCCATTATCAACAAAATGTAACACATTTTATAAGTTTGGCGACGACGTGACGTCATACATAGGAAAAGGTTGTGTATTGACAGAATTGTATGATTGTAGCATAATTTTGTACAAAATTCCATAATTTTGGCCAGAATGTACCATAATTCTCACCCAATCATCTGGCCACACTGTCAACCTGACGAGACAGACGAGAGACGTTTCCGAGAACGATTCAGTTTATATTTCTTACTTATAATTTTGTGGTTTACAGTCTTGTAATTTTAATTTAATAAAGTCCACGACTATTAGTGATAATAATTGGGGTTAGTGATTGATTCCCAACAATTTTTTGGTTCTTCGTCGCCGCATACAAGAAAAAGCCGGCATTTTTTCAAGCGGAAATTCCTGAGTGTCGTTAGGTAGCCATCTTGCAGCATAAACGACCAGCCGAGACTCGAGATCAAACAGTGCAATTTGGTGAGTTTGTTCTTTTTTACCAATATTTTCCTTTTTTGCCTGCTAAAACCGCTAACAATCACTTTGTATTGCTATTTTTACTCTTGCCTGTTTCGTATTTAGGGTTTACCTACCGATTTTTGATCGATATTTATCTAGTAATTTATTCATTATAGCATTATCAAATCGATATTTTTACACAAGCTAAACGTAGAGCACTTAAATGGGATTTGTTTAAATACATTTTTTTTTGCTGCTCTAGTCTCGAATGTTTTTTGAGTCCTGCCAAGCGTCTACTTATTTATGCGTAGACCCTCTAAATCGATATTAATTTAACACTTTAGATCGATATTTTTGTTTGATTTTCGAATGCCCTAGGCCCTATTTACCGAGTTGCGATAGTTTACCGATCCTTGTATTTTACTTTTGTCAAATATCGATACTGTTTTTACGCTATCGAATTTATTATCGAGTTTTGCCGCTCAACCGATTTTACGAATTCTATCGACTTTTCTTGGGCTCTAATATTGTTTGAAGTTATACGATATCCTATATTTTTATGCTTTAAACTTGCTACCGTACTGAGCGCGTTCGCGACTTTTTTGATTTTTTCGCATGAATTAATGCGACTGACGTTGTAAGTGATTCGTTGTATCACAGATGTTGTTTATTTATTGCTTACAGCTATTGAACCGAAATTAATAAATGGATTTACGTATTTCATGCGGTGTTTTACCCTAAACCCTAAATAAAGATATTTACCTGTGTTTTACTAATTTTTACTCGAGTTGATACTAAGAGCTACTAGATGTTTTGTGGCCGAATAGGTATATGGTATATGGTAAGTATCTATTAATCTATTGACATATTTATTATGATACTCTAATGTTTTTTGATTGATTTTTTCTTTTCTATTTTTACCGACAATTTATACACAATGACAGAGGATCCCGTTAAACTTTTTAATATCAAAGCAAAAAATCTAAAGTGAAACCTTACGCGATTTTCTAATTATTTAAATAGTTTTAAGCCCGAACATGACCTAAATTGTTTATCTGCTCGTCTTGAGAAGGTAGAATCGGTTTTGCTCTATGACTATGATGAATGTCTAACCCAATTGGAGTTTTTAGCTGTTGAGTCAGATTATGAGACTGAAAAAGAAGATTTTGAAAACAAATATTATGATAGTGTTTCTCGTGCCAAATCTTTACTTTCAGCTCATAATTCTCCACCCTCTAGTGTTATAGCTGAGCGTCAAGCCTCTAACATCTCACCAGACATTCAGGCCGTTCGTTTACCCGCTATTAATCTCCCAGTATTCGATAGTTCCTTTGATCGATTTTTACAATTTTTTGACACGTTTAAAACACTTATCTATGACAATAAAACCCTAGCACCGACCCAAAAATTTTATTACTTACAATCTTCCCTTAAGGGCGAAGCCTTACAAACCATTCAATCAATACAAATAAGTGATCAAAACTACTCTATTGCTTGGAAACTTCTCTGTGATAGGTATCAGAATCAACGAATTATTATCAACAGCCAGAATCAAGGCTATTTTTGACATCCAATCATTAAACCGTGAGTCCAAAGATGGATTGCGTAATATTCTAGATTCAGTGCTAAAAAATGTACGATCCCTTGAAGCTCTCGAGCAACCCGTAAACAAGTGGGATTCAATCTTAAACTATTTAATCAATTCTAAACTCGACAACAACGCCAGAAGAGAGTGGGAGTGTTCCATAAAAGACCCAAATTTACCAAATTTTCAAGAACTTGTTGATTTTTTGAACAAGAAATGTCAGATGTTGGAAACACTTGTGCATGATAGCTCGAAATGTTCCGCACCAAGTTCTACGCCTAAGCAAAGGATTTTCTCGCACGTTTCCAATGCCTCAGGGGCCAAATGCTTTGATTGTAAAGGCACGCATTGGCTTAATCAATGCAAAGATTTTCTTGACCTTTCCCCACAAAATCGATTAAACCAAACGAATCATCGAATAAAAAACTCCATCTTTGCCTTAATTGCTTAAGAAACAATCATACTTCGAGTGAGTGCCGTTCGTCAAGTTGCAGAAAATGTAATAAAAGGCATCACACCCTGCTACATTTCGAATCCCACCACGTGGGCCACAAACCTCTTCTGATGTGCCTCAATCCAATTTATCGATTGAAAAGTCTAGTAATCCCATATAGTGCGATTCGCAACCTATAAGCGACTCAATCGTGACTGGCGTATCGAGAAAAATATTTTCAGACGTCTTACTATCCACAGCCAATGTCTGTATTTTTAACCAAGCTGGCGAGTCCATTTTATGTCATGTTTTATTGGATTCTGGCTCGCAAAGCAACTACATAACCTATGACTTAGCCAATAAATTAGACTTGAAGCTAAACAAAATAAATTTACCTGTCAGTGGCATAAGTCAAAATCTAATTAATAGAAAGCATTCTTTGACAGCGACTATAAAATCGGTGTACAACGGTTATACCACATCTTGGATTTTTTGGTGATAAAAAAGATCACTGAAAACTTGCCGAGCATTTCTATCAAAAATAATGTCCTATCTATTCCCCAAGATATTAAATTGGCCGATGTCAATTTTAATAAGTATGGTCCCATCGAGCTTTTGTTAGGTGCTGGCATTTTTTACTCCCTACTATGTGTTGGCCAAATCAGACTAGGCGAAAATATGCCAATCCTACAGAAAACCCATCTAGGCTGGATTGTTTCTGGACCATTGCCTTTAATTACAACTAACTCCCTCCTTTCGGTTAATTGTTTATCTACCAGTTGCAATTTAAATGTCTCCAACAAAAACATTGAAAATCAACTCGAAAGGTTCTGAGAACTGGAGAACTGCAAAATCACAAGGTATTCCCGCGAAGAGTCCGAATGCGAGGAACACTTTTGCAATACCTTTATGCGTGACGAAACTGGACGCTTTGTTGTGAGTTTACCGTTTAAGCAAGATGTATCAATTCTGGGAGACTCAAAGGAAACTGCCATTAAACGCTTTTATGGACTTGAAAAAAGGCTCAATAAAAACTCCCTATTGCGCGAGCAATATTCCTCTTTTATGAAAGAATATATCTCCTTGGGTCATATGTCTTTAAAAAATGAGTCAAATCCCAATTAAGTTGTTTATTTTCTTAAACACCATTGTGTCTTGAAAGAAACAAGCCAAACCACAAAGTGTCGTGTGGTATTCGACGCTTCCGCAAAAACCACCTCAGGGGTGTCTTTAAACGATATCCTAAAAGTTGGCCCTATGATTCAGGAAGATCTCCTGTCTATAATTTTACGTTTTCGAGTACACAACTATGTAATAACCAGCGACATTGAAAAAATGTATCGCGTGGTTGAGGTATCAAACAAAGATCGCAATCTTCAACAAATTCTCTGGCGTTTTAGTCACGAGAAAGAGCTCCAAACCTACACTCTTAACGCCGTGACATACGGCAATGCTCCGGCATCATTTCTTACCGTCAGGTGTTTACATCAGTTATGAGAATATGGATAAATTTTCTGACGCGTGTAAGATTATACTTAGAGATTTCTACGTAGATGACCTAATCTCAGGAACTTCTACTAGATCTGAAGCTATTCGTATAAAAAACGAGATTTTTCAAATTCTGGAAAGTGCAGGATTTATTCTTAGAAAATGGGCTTTTAATGACAAAGAAATTTTGAAAACTTTGAAAAATAGCATTGACAATCTGCCTAACTTCTTTATTAGTAACGATAAAACCCTTAAAACTCTTGGTATTTTTTTGGACCCTAATAGCGATATTTTGAAATACCAAGTCAATTTTTCCTCAAAAATCGAAAATAGAGTAACAAAACGATTTATTCTAGGAGTTTTATCTCGAATTTTTGATCCCTTAGATCTTTTAGGCCCCATCACCATAAGAGCCAAACTGATCCTGCAGGAATTGTGGAAGCAGAAATTAGAATGGGATGAAGTAGTGTTACCTCAACTATTTTCTGTGTTCATGCAGTTTTACAATCGACTTGTGAACTTAAACGATATATCTATAACAATGCATTCTTTAAAAAAGGATGCAATTGACGTCACCTTGCACATGTTTTGCGACGCTTCTCAGCTGGCTTACGGAGCTTGTACATATTTGGTTTCAGAGGATGCCCACGGCAACTACTCCTCACATTTCCTTACCGCTAAGTCACGAGTAATCCCTCTAAAAGTCGTTTCATTGTCAAGACTGGAACTATGCGGCGCAGTTGTAGCAGCCCAGTTGGCAGAAAAAATTCTACATTCTCTGAGTAACATTTCCATTAAAGGGATATTTTTGTGGACCGATTCAACTATTGTCCTCAATTGTCTTCGCATAGAACCAAGCAATTTAAAAACTTTTGTTTCAAATCGTGTCTCAGAGATTATTACTCTGACTAATCCCGATGACTGGAATCACGTCAGATCGTTTGAGAACCCCGCTGATATAATATTACGCGGCATGTACCCAGACGAATTAGTCGATGCTAGTCTCTGGTGGTTTGGTCCTACGTGGCTGCAGTCCAGGCCATCTAATTGGACTCATGCAACCTATATTGACGTTAACATACCAAATGAAAACCTTGAACTTAAAGCTAGTACTACTTTGAATTTTCTGAACACCTTTAATGACTTCAGCATTCTCCATCAATTTTCCTCTTTAAGCAAATTAAAGCATGTTGTAGCTTACTGTAAGCGATTCATTAATAATTGTTCCAAAAACAAGTTAGAAGGCCTTACTGGTCCACTTTCAGTTTAGGAACTTCAAGAATCCCTAAAGACTTTAATCTACATTGCGCAAATGCAGGACTTCTATAGTGACATTCAAGCACTTAAAAGGAATTCAATTGCTCGAAGTAGTAGATTGGGCTCTTTGAGTCCTTTTCTCGATTCTGACTTGCTTAGAGTTGGAGGCAGATTAAGAAATTCAAGCTTGTCAGTCGATCACAAGCACCCTTATATCTTAGATAATAAAAATCCCCTTTCTAAATGAATTATAGAAAATGAGCATAAACGATTAATGCACGCTGGTCCACAGGCTGTATTAACAAGTTTAAGATCTCAATTTTGGATTTTAAATGCAAAAAACACTATAAAGGGTGTCATACGAAAATGTCTAATTTGCTTTAAGGCAAAACCACGATTTGTAATACCTTAAATGTCCGATTTACCCTCGTCGCGAGTAACAATAAATAGACCATTTTCTATTTGCGGTGTGGATTTTGCCGGTCCTTTTCTAATAAAAGACGGAAAGGCAAGATCAAGAACTATTGTTAAGGCATATTTGTGCGTATTTGTCTGCTTTGCGACTAGAGCGGCACATCTCGAGTTAGTGAGCGATATGTCCCTTGACGCGTTATCTACTCACCAAGTTTGAATTACTCTGCCTTGTTGACAAAACTTCTGCGAAAAAATGGGCAGCCTCAAACCATGTTAACTTTGGGGTGTAAATGTCTTCTGTTCCACAGCCACTTTGTTTGCTTCGTTCTATTTTGGCCAGTTCTTGACGAAACACATCTTTCAAATTTTTAATTTTGTTTTTCAATTGTTTTTCATCCGTTCCTTTTAGAAGCCCTTTATCATCTAATTGTTCATACATGTTCTTGAATAATACGTCTTTCAGTTTAATATTTAGATAATCTTTGTGTTTAATATTCCATAATACTGGAAACTGTTCATAAATATTTAAAAACTCTATAATTTGATTACTATTGCATTTACCAGACATTTTGAATATATACAAAACAAACAACTTCCAAAAATTCAATACCCTGCGAGTAAAGCGATTTAACTAGCCCGGTGTAGTTTGCGCTCGCTGAGCGTGTTCTAACTCGCTCAGTCGCTTTAAATTTTACTCGTCGGCGACTGGCTAGTAATCTCGCCCTGTATAATAGATGCTATAGGAGGCTTGGCTCAACTTCGCCGTTAAAAAGTAACTTTTATGCATCAATAAAACAATTGGAAAAATCAATATTAGAATAAATAATATAATCTTTATTTTTTGTTTCAAGGGATTTTCAAGAGACTCAACCCTTTCTTTATTGTGAGAAGTAGAGACGTGATCGAAAAACTGGCTGATTTAGTTCAAATTTTTCCCCAAGAAAGAACATTTGATCTATCATTCGCTGTATAAAATACGATATTGAATATTTTCCAATGCCGCAGCAATATCCGAAAGTAGCCGAGCGCCCTTTTAAAAAGAAAATCACCCTTTTTAAGGTTTCATTCAGATTCGTGCCCCGAAAACCGTCATTATGCGACGTAACAAACAGCCGCTACGTGAACGTAGTGCGAATTCTATTGACAACATTATGAAATGCCCTTTTGGAATTTGAATAGGGTCGCGGAGGAAGGGGGGCGGCGCCCCTAAAGTGTCCCGACGTGACGGCCCCTTTTTGCCAAAACGTCGATCACCACGCTTTTATATAGAAATCTCGTTTTATTTATAAATGAGTGAGGAGGAGAAAAGTCTTTGGAAAATTGATTTTAAGCTTGGGGAAAAAGTTTTTTTTAATTAAAATTTTGGTTTTGGCGAGAGATTGAGGTGGGAAAGGGCGTCAAATAATGCCACCGACCCTTTTATTAATGACCTGCCTTTTTGGATTCTTAGTTTTAATGAAAAAAATTATTTGTAATCATTTTTTTTTTATCTGAAAGAAGAAATTTATATATGATTGCACGTGTTTCGCTGACTTCAAAGCATCATCGAGCTTAAATAAACGAGAATTTTTCAATGTTTATATCCATATACAGTGACCGCCTAAACTTTCGCATAAATTCGATAAAAATTAAACACATGATTTTTTGAGAAAACGCTGGGACCCGTCGATTTTGATTTTAAGTTGCGCATTATTTCACATAAATTTTTGTATACAGGGTGGAACAAAAAAAAAAAAGATATGACGTCATCGGTTATTTTTTTAAACGGAATGCTATATTTTTTTATTGCATTTATGAAATATAGGCGAAATTCCAAGCAAGTTTCGTATAACAAACCTTATCTGAAAACTCAACTGTTTCAGAAATATTTACATATAACCAACAAGAAAGCAAGTAAGTACGTCTTTTTACAAATTAAGATAAAATGGAGGATAAATTGATATAACCTGTGAAAACCCTTATTAATGTATCAAGTGTTCTGACTCAACTGATCCCCATTTACTTCTTGGCAGAAAGCAAGACGGTTTACAAACTCATGTAAAACACTATCAATTATTCGGTAGTGTTTCGGGTGATATACGTCTAATTTCATATCTAATTCTATTTTTCAAATCTTCTACGTTGTTTGGCTTCTCAAGATAAACTTTACTTTTCAGGTATCCCCATAGAAAATAGTCGCAGGGATTTAGGTCTGGTGCCTTGGCCGGCCACTCTATTGACCCTCTTCGTCCTATCCATCTTCCTGGGAACACTGTATCCAAGTAATTACGGACATCTCGAAAGAAATGTGGCGGTGCGCCGTCTTGCTGAAACCACAAATTATCTGTTGGAACAGGAGTCTTGTTCGTCTGGGTATAGAGCAGCCAAAGCAGGGATAAGATCTTGAAGAAAATTCAAATAGCGTTGTCCTTTTAAGTTTTCTTCGAAAAAGTATGGCCCTATTACTTTATTTTCCACGATACCAGCTCAAACATTAATAGATTGATTTACGGTACTGTGTATGAGCCTCAGTTGCCCAGTGTGGATTTAACACTGACCAGTACCGACAATTTTGCCGATTTACGACAACGTTGAAACAAAAAGTTACTTCATCCGAAAACAAAACTCGTAACACAAACTGACGGTTATTATTGCAAATATTCATCATTTGCTCGCAAAATTGGTTTCTTCGATCAGGATCGTCCTCATTTAATTCGTGTATTAGTCTAATTTTATAAGGGTGATATTCATTTGCTTTTAAGATGCGTCTTACTGACGTTCCGGCTATATTATTATCAACTGAAATTTGTGAAGTTGCATTGTTTGGATTTTCTTCGACGGAGAGTAGAACGTTTAATTTTGTTTCTTCAGAAATTTTTGGACAACCTGATATTGGCAAATCCCTAACATGACCTGAAGTTATGAATTTGTGCTCGATTTTACTAACTGTTGACTGAGAAATAGGATGGTTTGGGTATTTGACATTAAGCAGTTCACTTATCTGCGCACTCGATCCCCGTACCCCAGCATCATCAAAATTTCAATTCGTTGGGTTTCCGTTAAATTAGCCATAATTTATTCTAATAAAAACTATTAATTTTCGAACTGACAGTGACATTCGAAAACGGAGATTCTTTACGTGTAACCATGGAAATAGAAACAATTAGCAGTGTTTATAACATTATTTTTATCCTCGATTTTACCTTAATTTGTAAATAGACGTACTTATTTGTTCTCTTGTTATTTAAATGTGAATATTTTGGAAACAGTTGAGTTTTGAGATAAGGTGTGTTATACGAAACTTGCTTGGAATTTCCGTATATTTCAAAAATGCAATAAAAAATATAGCATTCCATTTAAAAAAATACCCGATGACGTTATATCTTTTTTTGTTCCACCCTGTATACAAAAATTTATGTGAAATAATGCGCAACATAAAATAAAAATCGAGCGTTTTCTCAACATTTTTTTCTCCTCAGTCTATTCCTCCATTAGTCTATAATTTTTATCGAATTTATGCGGAACTTTAGACGGTCACTGTATATAAATATATTCAAAATATTTGCTTGGTCTCCTGGAGCAAATCAATAATATATTTTTATTTGTTTTGAACATTGATTGTATGCATTTTTATATATTTAATTTTTTTTTTTGAATTTATATTAATTGACTCCATAATATCTTATTAACAGTGACTTTCACAAAAAAAATATTTTTACTTTTTTTTATATAAACTCCTCAGCTATATTTCACATTTTAATATTTTGCTGATAAATTATACGACATTTGAAATATTTGCAGATTTTGAAAAAAAAATTTTTGTTTCAAGCTCTAGATTACAGGCATTTTTTATGTTGAAGGTCTTTTAAAATTTCATCCATTACACGTTGAAAGGTACTAGAGGCATTTTTTAAACCAAAAGGCATTCTAAGAACTTCATAATGACCATTTTCTATACAAAAGGTAGTTTTTGAATAGAATTTGGAGCCATTTCGATTTGATGAAGGCCACTTACTAAATCGAGAGTGGTGAAGTATTGTGAACGTCCAAGCTTATCAAAAATATCTGTAATATTTGGAATAGGAAAACGATCATTAATTATTGTTTTCTCATTTATTTTTCTATAATCAATAACGACACGCCATTTTTGTTGATTAGGGGCGTCTAGTTTTTTTTGAAACAATCCATATAGGAGAACTCCATGGGCTTGCAGAAGGTCTAATTTATTATTTTTTGAATTGTTTTTTATTATTTCAATGGAATAAAAATCAAAATAATTTGAAATAAAAGGCTCGACATTAATAGGTCTATTTAAAATCAAAGTTGCAATTTTATCCGAATTGTTTATTATCTCAGTTACTGCCATTTGTTGCATAGCTAAGCGTTTGTAGAATATACAGCTGATTAATGCGTATATGAGGAATTAATATTTCTCTTTTTTGGAAAAGAGAAAAAACGCATTTTTGAAAACTTTTTGAAAGCCCAAACGATACATTAAAGACCAATTAAAAGTCCGGAATCTATGAGAATGATTATAACAATTGTGGTAAAAATTCCATATGGCAAACAAGAAAGTCAGTAAATGTCAAATTTCAAGAACATGTACCTCATGTGAAATATGGAAGAGTTGAAAAGTCAATATTGGTGCAAATCTTATTTTAATGCTGATAGTCCACATACAGCTAGAATCACACAAAATTTTGTGGAAGAGAAAAAAATCCGTGTTTTAGACTGGCCAGCACAATTATTAAATCACAATCCTATAGAGCATGCCTGGGATATGCTTCAGCAAAGAGTTCTTCAGAACCAGAATTAGTTTCAAAACCAGAGATTAGCTGTTTCAAGCTCTTCAATGGTGTTGGATAGTAATTCCTTAAGAAGATCAATGGACGAGGAGGTCACATTTCATATTATTTTTTTTCTGTTCTAGGTTTGTGTAAAATTTTCATTACAAATTCTTTGTCGTTTTGTACATATAGTAAATAAATTTCGATTTTTCTCACGAAAATCAGTATTTTGATATCACGTCATAATTAACTTGTTATTGGGGTATCTCTACTTATGATAATTACAGAAAATTATTTAAAATCACTTTGTAATTAAAATAATCCAATATCCCTAGACTTTGAGCCTGTGTGTAAATGATATCCCTTTTCTATAGCACAAAAAGAGAATTAAGAGGATATTGACTGCAGCAACCCTATAGAATATAATGCCATATCTCAAAAAGTGGCTCGCTCAGTTCCACCTAAACTTCGCAATAGTTTTTCTGCGCAAATCCTCGTTTCTTATTTTCTCCCAAGTTCACACCAATCATGGATCTCTCCATCTTCCTTTGTGCAAGTTTCTTAGCTGTTGATGATTAGCTGTAGTGTTAGCGTTTCTCAGCCATATGTAGCCCGCACTGATCTAAAACCCTTCTTTTAAGTATAGCGGGTTAGGGAGGGCGGGAAGATTTTTCTCCGTGAATAACAATTTCACGGAGAGAGAGTTCACTCATCTTCATCATACTCTTACACATAGCTGTAAAATCAAAATCGCTATGTTATTGCACTCCACTCTCAGAATGTACTTCTACTTGCAAATAAAATCTTCTTTTTAGATTGACGAGCATGCCATCCTTAAAAACGGCTTCAAATCTTCCAAAAGGTATACATGAGAAACTGAACCTTCTCTTTAGTTCGCATATATGGTAATCCTTTCATCCTACATTTTTCACACACCTCTTGCAGGTCCTGCAACATCAGTCGCATTTTTTCTAGATTATCCAAGAATAGCACTATATTATCTGCAAAACATGCTTTGTGTAGGTTATTGCTCAGCAAATACTGTAAAGTCCTTAGTGTCCAGGTAGAGTCATTGATGTATAGCAAAAATAATGTAGTGTCAAGGACAAAACCATATCATATTGAACAAACATCAGAAATATTACCCGAGGATGGAACAATTTGTTTTCTACTTGATGAGAACGATCTAAACCACTTTAGAGCAAAACCTCTAAAACCATAATTGAACAGATGGTCGAGCAGTACCTCATATTATTACATAAATATTGATAGAGCCCATCGATACCAGACCCTTTTGATTTCATTTAGGTCTGTATGTGAAAAAAATTAGTCCTAATATTAGTTTCGTAGAGTATGTAGAAATCTTAGATTAGTTGAAGAAATTCAATGGACCAATTATGGTTTACTTTATTTATTTTTAATTTTAAGCTAAAATTTTATTAAATATATTTAAAACTAAGTCCTTCTAGAAGTACAAGTAGGTATGGTCCTTTTATTCTTACTTGAAGAAGCCAAATATTAAGCGACCGCAAAAAATATATTGAACTCTGCCGTCCTCAGAGGAGTGCCGTTAAAATAAAACGGGTGGGTAATATAATAAAGTTATCTTCATAGTTTCAATTCAGCTTTTTTTTATAATAGTTTTACTAACAAAATTAACTTCAATTGCTTTGATCTGAGGGAATTTTTATCAGTTCTAAATATGTTTTTGGTTTTGAACAGATATAGAATTATTGATATTATTAAAATGTATTATTGTAAAGCTTACATGAGTTGTTTAAACGCTATACAATGTTTTAAGTTAGGGACGTAAGGTTTAATTTAAAATACAATGTGGTTTAAAAATTCACCTATTATACAATACCTTTTTATATTAAATTGCCTACTTTTTCGCAATAGATCAAGCAATCCGAAATTTATTGTCGGAATTGACAGATGCAATAGTGAATCGATTTGATACCCAACAACGTGCGTTTTATATCCATAGCTTTTATAAATTAAATCATTCCTACATCGCAGTTTTACGTCGGTTGGGTGCTCGTTATGCTCTTCACAACGTCAGTGAAGCACCTAGTACCAATCTCGTCAATTCTTGGATAAATAAATTTGGAGAATGGGATTGAAACTATTCATCCTTCTGGAATCGTACGAAATGTGCGCACTAATCAAAATATTCACCGTGTTAGCGATGCAGTTGTGCAATATCCACACAGATCAGTGCAAAAATATGCTGCGGTTCTCCAGTTACATGAATCTAGTTTTTCTTGTATCTTAATGAAAGACCTTAATCCCTTTTTGAATAGGATTTTGTCGTCAACAGGAATGTCCTTAATTTTCATAAATGGTATATGTATATTGTTTTTTGAAACTAGTATTTGGTATTTTATTTAGCATTCTTGGATGGTTAGTTGCATTATCCATAACAATTACTGAATTTGGATAAACGTTAGATAATGTTGCTTATTAGAAAACCATTTTTCAAATAATGCCGCAGTCATATCTTCAAGGGAATCAGCTGAAGATTGAAAAATATTTTAAGCAGACAAAAGTAACGCATTTTTTAACAAATCCTTCTGTACTTTCCGCATGAAGTATAATGACTCATTTGCCTATTGAGCATGGTGTATTCGAAACACAATACGTAGAATTATCAACCCAACGGTATTTAATTAGGGTAAGGTTGCCTATATTGGACCGGCACCTAAATTGGACCTTTGAAGATTTGAGCAAACCGACAATAAGTGGCGCCATCTGTCAATGCCAACTAAAACTACACCTGGAAAACTGTTAGAGTTTCAACACGTGTGCGTCTGTAAACAACGTTTGAGGAAATATTAGTGTTTTCGTGATTTTTTAACTTCCGATACAAATATACTAGTACTTACCGTTCAAGTAAGTAATCACAACATTTATAATATCATTATTTCTCAAGATTCATTAAAGAGGCCATAGTTTAGGGATTATTTTAGTGACCTAACCTCCAAATTGGTAAAATCCGTTGTGGGTGAAATTTGATATTGTTTAGTTTTGAGAACGAGGTTCTTAAATTGGACAGCAATTGACTTGTAAATTGGACCGGTCCAATTTAGGCAACCACTTCCATTTACTTAGTTCTTAATTTTTTTTTTCAGAATGTCATCACGTGGTAAATACTGCAAGTGGAGCACAGAAGATTTAAGCAGTGCTATTTCCGCTTTTCGTAATGGTTCTTATGGGCTTAATGAATGTGCAAGGTTGTTTAAAGTACCTAAAGCTACACTAAAAAGACATCTCGAAGAGAAAAACAAACGGGCAAATAATTCAATTAAAAAAATGGGCAGGTTTAGTGTATTTAATGAAGAAGTTGAAGCAGAATTGGCCAGGCATATTTTGATTTTCGAAGAGCGAATGTTCGGGATGGGCATACGAGACGTCCGCAAACTGGCATTTGAATTGGCAACAAGAAACAATTTGAAACACAATTTCAACACAGATAAACGTATGGCAAGCAAAAAGTGGTATTATGGTTTCATGTCAAGACATAAAGAAATATCGTTACGGCAGCCGGAGAAAACATCAATGGCAAGGGCTGCAGGATTTAGCAAAGTACGAGTTAATAAATTCTATGAACTTTAAAAAAAAATCTGTGAAGAGGATAAATTTACCGCCACACGCATATTCAACGTCGACGAGACATAGTCACGTGGCAGCTGCTCAACCGTACAACGGCAATGTCAGCAAATATTAGCCAAGAAGGGAAAACATCAAATTGGGAGCATTTCTAGTGGAGAGAGGGGGGCAAATACTACTGTGGTTTGTTGTGCAAGTGCAGCAGGGCAGTTTGTACCACCCATGATAATTTTTAAGAGGAAACGTTTTCAAGAGGAACTTTCATTAGGTGCTCCACCTGGCAGCATTGTCACTATTAGCGATACTGGATATATCAGTAGCGATCTTTTTGTGACATGGCTTAAACATTTCATTGAAACAGTTAAGCCAAGCCCTGAGGCCCCTGTTTTGTTATTGTTGGACGGCCACAGTACCCACAGCAAAAACCTAAAAGCTCTACAGATTGCCAGGGATACTGGAATTAGGTTGTTGCAGTTACCAAGTCACACAACACACAGACTCCAACCGTTGGATGTTGGATTCTTCAGAGCCTTTCAAAATATTTATGGACAATGCATTCAAAAATGATTGCGAAATAACGTGGGTCGAACTGTATCAATGTTTCAGGTTTTCAGGATAATTGGAGAGGCTTATGGGCTTGCTGCAACAGTGACAAACGCACAGAACGCTTTTCGTGCTAGTGGCATTTGGCCTATAGATGAAAATGTTTTTAAAGAATCTGATTTTGCAGCTTCAATGATGTTTGACAGTGCATCAAACTCTAACCATGAATCCCAACAGGAGGCATCTTCTTCTGAAGAAGATAATATTCCACTGGCGCAAGTCGTTAGGTCGCAAGGATTACGAACAAAGAGAGCAGCATCAACTTCCCTAAATATTTCAGTCCAGGATATTTCGCCGTTACCTATAAAAAAATCAAAATCATCAAAAGTTTGCCGCACCCAGGACGCAGTTGAATTGACTAGTTCCCCGTACAAAAACGAACTTGAAGCAAGAGCTAAGACATCTAAAGCACAATCGGTTAAAACTACTTTAAAATTTTCAAAGATTAGTGATAAAAAAAAAGGTAGCAAAATTAGGTGGAGCTAAATCGGACAGTTGGTATTGTGAATATGCGAGTCTGAATCAGTCGAAGAAATGATCCAGTGTCTTAAATGTAAAATTTGGTTTCATGCAAAATGTGTCAATGTATCGCTAAAAACTAAGATATTTTATTGTTCAAACTGTAAAACTTAAGATTATGATTTTTAATATTACATAATAATAAAGATTTTGTACATTTAGGTTAAGTTTATCAGTTAAAAAACGTTGAATATTAGTTTATGTTATGCTAATATATATCTTTTTTCGCGTTCCTCATGGTTAAATATAAGTTTTAACATCCGTCCAATTTAGGGCGCTAATGGTCCAATTAAGGATACCGGTATCCCAAATTGGACTTTTGTTTATATTTTTTTCATTTGAAAAATAAAATATTATAAAGTACCATGTATCTATTATTTGTGAATTTTTGGAATATAAACAGTACTTAGTAAATGATTTTTATAATAAAATTTTGAAATATTTATTAACATGTGTAATACAATAGATGTTTGAAAAGTGGTCCAAATTAGGATACCTTACCCTATGTCATGCGTAAAACCATGTTTCATCTAAATATATTTTATTATTAAGTTTATTTAATTTACGATATAACTTAATACTACGCCAATGTTTTAAAATAATCCAATTAAAATAAATGCAATTTTTTTGCTGCGGCATGGGCATTGATTGATCTGCTATTGAGGACCGATGCCGACGCAGACCTGCATCGTGCGGTCTCTTTGCAAATCCACTGCGGCATAGTATGCTGCCAGTGTACCGCCATCTTAAGATAATTCTGGGAAAAGAAGAACGTTTAAAACTGGCCTCGGTCTATCGGGCTTTTCGTCGGCACGCTTTCATCGTTTTTATCGTCATTCAAGCGAGATTGAAAAGACTATACAAGAAAATGATAAACTCCTGTCCTACTAGTAGCTTTACACAGATAATGAAATTGGTCAAATGTCACTTTAAATAAACCTACGTTAACTGCCTCGGTGCCAAAATTCAAATACAAATAATCTACTACAGTTTTTAAATAAGTCTTGTGGCCTGTGGAGAAAATGATGCCGATAATAACCTCACATGACCTCACTGTCACTATTATTACTAGGCGATAAATACATATAACATTCAAATCGTCAAACAAAATCGTAAATATATCTCACAGTGAATTCAAATTTAGCCTGAACGACAGCAATAAAGCGAAATTACCACCTCGAGATTGCACACACTGCCAAGCATCTAATATGTCATATAAAATGGAGCTATACTTTGTAGCTTTTTAGGTTCTAGAATTTTGGCGCTTTCTTTTTTACTTAAGTGGACATTTGTAAAATGCTTTTTTGCTTTTTATATAATTATTGAATAAGAACAGAAATAAATGTTAAAAACGTTAATATTGCTTTTGCATTAATTGGTATTGCCATAGACTTTTTTTGTCAAGGATGGCCTAAAACCTTTAGTTACCTTCTCAGACTTAATACTAGGTAAGTTAGAATGGTCTTTGTAATAAGTGGCCCTACAAGAGTTGGTAGGCTTTAAGCTTATTTATTAATGATAAATTGTTTGGGTTAAACTAGGCTCTTTAATTTTTAATTCACCTTTGTCTTTAAAAGAAAATATTACACTTAACTTAATAATGTGTCTCTTTGACTTACACCACTGTTGTGTGGCCCAATAAAATCTTTTATAATATATTTGAAATAAAAAAATTGAGTCAAAAAGTCTATTTAAAAATGTCTTTTTCCATGAATATGAAGAACTTACCACTTTTTATCCTATAGAGCCGACAACAGATTATCCACCAAGCTGATGGATTGTCATGTATTATCTTCAAAAGTAAATAAAATGAAACAGTAGCATTCTACATTGAAAATAGGGCTTGCCCTATTTTCAAGTAAATTTTTTTTAATTTAATTTTTAAAATTAATAGTCTAAAATATGCTTTCTACTTCTAGTCATCGGACGTTAGCAGAACTCATCTCATTTCTGGATAGACTTTTTGATAGCCTCAATATAAAACTGATGTCAAACCTGAGAGAAGAGCAGTTGCAATGCATGGGCAATTTTGGAGAGATTCTATACAAATCTTGAAAATTGAAATTTTTAAAGGCATTGTAATACCTGTAAATTTTACTTAAACAGTTTTACTTATTGTGTTTCACTGATATTTATTTAATTTATAATATTTACTAAATAACATTACTGGTAAATGAAGTAGGAGGTAATTCTTTGCTGAATTTACTTTTAACATTTTTACTAAGATTTCTACTTTGTAAGCATTGCTCTTCACTTAACATAGTTTCTAATTAAATTAAGTTGTTTAGTTAAGTTGTTATTTGTTGTTATTTTGTTAAGTTGTTTTTAAGTTTATACATTATGGAATTTGAACGAATTTTGATATTTTATTTAACGTTTTTATAAGTGTATATAACTGCTAGTTCTAATGGTATAACCTGTGAATGTTTAAATATAATTTCTTTTTATAATATAGTAATATACAGAGTGATTGATGGTTGATGGTACCTTACACGTTTACAAAAAACGGAAAATAGAATTTTTTTGAAAATTTGGCATCATGGGTTTTAGCTAGTGATCTAACAATTAAAAATATTTCTAGCGATGCGGCATTGCCGTTTATACCAAAAAGTAGTAACAACTTTGTTATTTTAAAGAATACCCTGTATATTATTTTATTTTCTTATCCGCTTTCGCTTTATGATTGTTTTTGTATAAGGTGTTCCTATACCTATTTTTAGTGGTTTTCGAGAAATTAATTATTTTCTCTATTTTTTGACCAAAACATAGCTCCAAATAAATTTTTATTACTACGGCACTGGAACGCGCAGAAAATTGAAACTATGAGTGTAATTTACGGAAGTATTATACATTAGTCTTCACTATACAAATTTGTTTTACATTATACAGGGTTGGTCAAAATTGGTGATTTTACCGTTAGATACAATACATGTCAAAAATGGCATTTCTTTAAATGGAACACACTGTATATTTTAACATACTCTAAAAGAACATTGAAATTCCTTTCTAACGAGGTATCATGTTCCTATATGTAAGTAGTTCGGTTTCTAAAATAAAAGCAAGTTTTTGTAAAAATCGGAATATTTTGACATATTTGCCTTGCGCGGCCATGAAAGGTCATGAAAGGTCATACCAAACAATGCTATGCTATTGACGTTTGTCAGTTATATTTAGTTGATCAATAATAGTAATACACGTGGGTGTTTCTTTAAAATAGTTACCTAAAAATTAATTGAAATAGAAAGAAATAGTTATTCAAATGTAGTTTTGATGAATCTATTTATTATTCATAAACAATGTGACAAAACTGTAGCATGAACATGCCGAAAGTTCAACAAAATGCACCGTAATTTACAAAAAATTAATAAAAGAAAACTTGTGCGAATACACAATAACTTTATACAATTTGTTTCATAACTTAAGAATGATTTAATTAGTTATCCTAAAATTATAAGTAATTTACAATAAGTTTTCAAAATGATTGCCATTGACTTCTAAGCACTTCAAAATCCTGCGTTGTACAGTATGTGTTGTCGCTGCTTGTATTTCAAAAGGATCTTATTGACCAATGCTGCAATTGATAAGTCGTTGACGCAGATCCTGTGTACTGTTTACCGGTGTCTTGTATACCATTTGCTTAAAATTACCCCAAAAGTAAATATCAAGTGGTGTAAGATCAGGTAATCTCGCAGGCCAAGTCCATGGTCTTAAGCGCCTAAACCAGCGGCCATCGAATTTCTCAAATAACTCACGTATCACCTTCTCAGTGCAATGAGCGGGTGCGCCATCTAATTGGAACCACCAAGTGCGATAATCTTCAAGCGTTAAATTCTCAGAAAATCTTCTACTGCTGAACGCAAAATCTGAAGCTATTTATGAGTTTCATGACCCATCGTAAATTAAAAAAGCTATTTAATTATTTTTAGTAAACAAAAAGCATTAAAACTGAATTTTTCTTGAAATTCCATTTCCTTAACCGCATGTGAATTTTGAGTAGTCCAAAAATGTTGATTTCTTCTATTAAAAATACCTTCTCTAAAAAACTTTGCTTCGTCTGTCCATATAATTTTTTTTAGAATTTTTGGATCCTCTTGAGTGCGTATCAGAATGTCTCACAATACCAAACGCGATGTTGGTAATTATCCAGTGCAATTTAAAGGGATGCATATTATTGTCGTCCAGAATTTTTTGCATAGAATAATAAGTTAGACTTAAATCATCTGCTGCACTCCGGATGTAGGCTAAAACATTCACGATGTTGTCCTCATCAAACGTTACAGGCTTTACCCAAGTCTTGTACTTGTATCATTCTTAAGTTGTGAACCAAATTGTATAAAGTTATTTTGTATTCGCAGAAATTTTCTTTTTTACATTTTTTGTAAATTTGGGTACATTTCGTTGAACTTTCTGCATGTTCTTGCTACAATTTTGTCACATTGCCCATGAATAATAAATAGATTCATCAAAACTTCATTTCAATAACTATTTCTTTCCATTTTAATGAAGTTTTAGGTCACTATTTTAAAAAACACCCAAGCGTATTTACTATTAATCAACTAAATCTCAAACATCAATAGCATAGCATTATTGCGTCATGACCTTTCATGGCCACCTAAAGCAAATATGTTTTTTTTATTCTTTCTTTATTTAGCAAAATCTGCTACATACATAATAAAATACATAGTATGGCATTTCATATAATATTAAAAACTAATAAACTAAAATTAATATAAAAACATTTCGATTTTTACAAAAAATTGCTTTTATTTCAGAAACCGAACTACTTAGATAGAGGAACATGATACCTCGTTAGGAAGGGATTTTAATTTCCTTTTAGAATATGTTATAATATACAGTGTCCATTTTAAAAAATGCACGTATCACAACTTTTGTATCAACTTTGGAGCTATATTTTGGTCAAAAAATAAAATAATATACAGGGTATTCCATTTAAAATAACAAAGTTGCTACTATTTTTTGGTATAAACGGCAACGCTGTATTGCTAAAAATATTTTTAATCGTTAGATCACCAGCTAAAACCCAGGATGCCAAATTTTCAAAAAAAATTCATTTTCCGTTCTCCGTAAACAACTAAAGGCGAGTTTAGACTTGACAACGCAGGAACTGATCCACCGCGAATGCTCAAATGTAAACTGTTGTGCGCGCATGCTCAGCCTGTACGTTACCGTGCGCGAGTACCCACGCACGCGATCCGCCGACTGTCGGTCTCGGGACCGTGTTCAAAAGGAATTAATGAACCGGCGAACGCTCAGTCTGAACGAGTTTAGCTGGGTGGTCAGTGTTCGCCTCGTGTTTTGGCAAATATGGAGTGGAATAACGATACTGCTCTTGTGTTGATTGAAGAATATAGAAAATTTGAAATACTTTGGAATGTAAAGCACTCAGAATATTATTCAAAAATTAAAAAAATGACGCATGGGAAAGTCTTGTTCGGAATGGGAATCTGCCACAGCTTTATGTTGAAGAAGCGCAAAAAAAAAATGAAAAGTTTACTGGGCTCGTTCCGACGTGAGAAATCCAAAATAAGGAGCAGCGGAGGAACAGGAAAGGGTAATTTGAACACAAAAATCGTATTGCTGAATGTGTTGAATTGTTTATTTTTGTTGTCAGGTGCAAAGGATATTTACATATCGAAATGGTTCGCGTTTGACAGCATGCAGTTCTTAATGGATAGGGATGAACCAAGGAGAGGATTAAACACAGAAAATGTAAGTAATTTAGAAATAGTTATGCATATTATAGGTATATTTATACATATTTACAAAAAGGTAAAAATCTACGTGTAGCAAATATACCGGGTGTCACTTAAGTCCCCGAACGGCTGAATTTTTCGCGTATGGGTCATTTTTTGTGTAAAAGGTGCGTTTGAGAAATATTTAGTCGTTCCGGAACTTAATTGACACCCCGTATATTTGTACGAGCGCATAGGAATTAAAAACAACCCTGTACTCTGTAGTAGTTATGCATATGTGTCTTGCCAAACGAGAGCCCCGGTGGTTACAAAAAAGTCTGCAAACTCGTCACGGATGGTTTGTGCTGTACGTGTAGATCTTCGAGGTATAACTGTCATTGGCAGCATCGAACTTTGACTATTTGTGGCTATTTCTCGACGCCCTTGGCCTTCCACTAATGCCCCACAATTTTCAGTGTCCAAAAAATTCTGGGGAGTGTAGGTATTGCTTGAAGTATGGCGGCGTAAAAAATTATGAAGATAGGCAACTGCCATAATCACGATCTGTGCCTTTTTCGGTTCTAACAACAAGGGCTTACGCAATACTCTAAACACTGCTGACATAATTCCAAAAACGTTTTCAACTATTCTGCGTGCTCTGCTAAGTCGATAGTTGAAAATCCTTTTTGTCGATCCTCCAGGGTGAACTCCTGAATACGGCTTCAATATATTTTCCTCCAGAGGGAATGCTTCATCGGAAACAATAACATACGGAACTTCGGTGTGTCTTCCCGACAAAGCCTTCGGAGGTGGTAGTCCTAATGTTTTTCTCACGAGATGTTGATGCAGCTCTGTTTTCTTGAAAACTCCCCCATCCGAGATTCGTCCTTGAGTACCAGCATCAAGAAAGATTATGTTGTAATTGGCATCTACCAATGCAAACATTACAATACTATGCGATGACTTGTAGTTATAAAATTCGCTTCCGCTTTTAATAGGGGTTTGCAGTACGACATGTTACACATCTCGTGAGAGTAGACAGTTTGGAAAATTCCACATCTTGTAGAATTGCTCCGATACCAGCATCCATTCTTCTGGCGTTTTTGGCATCTGAAACAAGACAAAACATATTTCTAATTATTTATATTATTAGTTATTAGTTCATAATAATATAGTAATATAATTTATTATAAACTACTTGTAACGCTTAAATGGACTTTTGTAGGACGAAGCAGGACCAGACCAAGAGGTTTCAGAGGAAAGTCAACAAAAGCCGCTGCAGTCGCATTTGGAGGATGAGGGGAGAGACATGAGTCCGGTTCCATCTACTCAAAGCTTGCCATCGCAGTTCACTACTGGTTCACAACCAAACTCGGTAAACATACAAAAGAAGAGAAAACAGCAAACAGAGGACCCAAGAATACAAAAAGCTTTTGAGATCTTGGAATCCAGTTCTAAACGCAGCAGAAGTGAAAACAAATATTCTGGTTATTGTCAGCACATTGGCCAAAAACTTATGAGTTATTCCAGCAGAACACAAACATTAGTAGAACACGAGATTAACACTGTGCTATTCAGAACTGATATGGGTTATTACGATCGTCTTTCCACTGTAGCTGCCTTATTGCCACCATATCCTGTTACCACATTATCTACCACTCCACAGCATCCACATTACACTTTCACAACTTCTAGCACACCAGCTCCATATCCGCAATACACCACTCTAACCACAAACACGCCACTTTAATCTCCTCTCACTGACCAAACTTCTAGCGCATCTACAGCCACCTCCTATTATGATAATCCATCATCGACTGATTCGGCTGTAAGCCAGTACTTGACTCAGTTTAGAGAAGAAAACTTATAGAACGAATACCTCTTTATATATATGTATTAATGAAGGTACTATGTCAATATAATAAGTATAATAAAGATTTCTAGAAATTTGACTTACTTTTATGTAATCCCGAAGTACGTCTGTAATGGCTAGGCATACTTCTGGAATAATGTTACTAATTGATTCTTTGGATACGTTAAACAGGTACTGCAGACTGCCAAAGGAATCTACGGTCGCCAAAAAACGTAAAGTTATCGCCAGACGTTCTCGTGGTGATATAGCTTCTCTTAACTGCGTGTCCTTTTTAGCATTTTTTGGTGCTACCAACCTCAGTAAGTATTCAAAGTCAGCACTTGTCATCCGTGTAAAGTTTCGAAATTGGTCACATCCAATTTCAGAAGTTAGATCCCTTAGCACATCACTTCTATCACGAAACAACTGCGTTTTCCACCAGCGCCTTTGACGTTTCTTGGTTTCTTTTTGCTTAATTAGTTTATAAAATACAATAAACGCAGCAGCCGCAATTTCCTCGTCCACCATGATTGCGCACAAATGGACACACTCTGCGAATAGAGAATTCGTGTGTGGATGATCGTATAACTAAACAAAACTGCGAGCGCAAACGCACGCTCATTCACGGTGAATCAGTTCGTGCGTGCTCAAGTCTAAACGCGCCTTAACGTACCACCAACCATCAATCAGCCTGTATAGTGTGAATATTCTTTATTTAATTTCTGAAACTCTGAAGACTGGTTTATCGCAGATAGTGGGCAATGTATGGGTCTTTTAGAAATTATAGTACACAAATAGGAAAAGTGATAAATGGAGGCCCTTTTCTAATATGGAGATTATATAAATGAAGTCATAATAAAAAAATCCTAATTTAAGAGTTTTTTAATTCGGCCATTGTAGTTTCATAAAGACCACGCATTTCCCACTAACTTTATCGCATGGTATAATAGATTTGACTTTTGCGTAACAGTTAAATTTCAAATTTTCCGCTTTTATGACATCACAAATCCATTTTCACAAATCCATCTATGACTAATTTGAAAATTGTTGCGGAGTTAAGAAGTTTTTCAATAATGATAATACACTTGTTAAAGTCCATTTCCATTTCTTCAACTTAGTTTATTTTACTTCTACTAAATAATCGTGAAATTTTTTATATTAGTTTGAAGCTTCATATCTCGTGAATCCGTCTTTGAAAAAAAGCTTATAGTGTTATTAAAGATTTTCTCATCTAAAATATAGTTTAATATACTTTTAGTGTAATATATATTTTTAATAATAACTTGAATTATGAAAAGTTTTTATGTAACTGATTAAATATAAAAATCGATTCCTATTTTTGCTTTTTCCTTTAAGAATCATTAGAATTAGAAAACTTAAGATCTATTTCCCTACAGCATTCTCCTTATCTAAATCCAAGTAAGTGTTGTTTGTTAATATGTAGTCCTAAAAATGATGTGCAAATTATTAAAAATCAAATTAATGTTAGGGTAGGTGACGTGTCTTTAGAAATATAGGAAAATATAAAAAATCTTGGTCTTACTTTTGACAAAATCTGCGCATTTGACGAGAACGTATCTTATTGTATCCAAAAAGCTTATCTTACTTATACTTATACTTACTTAAATTATTATACAGCAATCGATACATTCTATAGCAAAGATTAAAAACAATTTTATGTAAGGCTCTCGTTCTATCTGTGTTTGACTATGGAGATGTCGTTTAAGGAAACTGCTTGACACAAATTAAAAAAAAATATACAAGGAGTGCAAAATTCTTCTTTGCGGTATATCTATAGAATCCGTAGATATGAAAGAATTTCTTATAAACAAACTGGCTTAAAAAACCAGGCGTACATGCACTGTGCATCTTTTCATAATAGGTTATGATTTTATAAGACACCTACATATCTTTACAATAAAATTATCTACAGATCGCATGTACATAATATAAATATTAGATTTAAAGGTTTGATAACACTTCCTTTACATCGAACATCTATGTATTCATGAACGGAGTTTTTTCTATAATATTTCAAAGGTTTGCAACTTTATTCCCGATTGTTTCAAGATTTTGCAACCATGAATCTTTAAAATCTTTAATTATTATTTCCAGTAGAAGAGTTGAGTAAAAAAAATATGCCTATATTAAAACTTTAAACTTTTTAAATCTATCTCCTTTCTATTTGCTATTTTAAAATATATGCCCTATTGATAATTGATAATATATATTTATTTATGTTTTGTAAGATTTTTCTCTTGAATTTAGGTACTATGCATATAAGGTTAAGTAGAGCAGGGTAAATAAACCTATTTGTATAGGTTTTCTACATCTGGACTTCGCCTCTTTTCACAATAGTACAATTATTTTTAGGATAGAATTATTTGTAAATTTAACTTAAATTGTGAAACAATAATTATTATTATTGTTATTATCATTTTATAATCACATAATAAATCACCCTTTAAATTATATTAAATACAATATTCGTTAAAATAATATTAGAACGAGACTCCTTGGGTATTCAAAAATGCATAAACATCTTATACATCTAAACATCTGTATGTTGTAAGTCGCGAGTGGAAGGTGAGTGCAGGGGGAGAAAGAGGAGGGAACAGGAAACATTAATATCAATAACTTCATATACACACATCAAAATGGTCTAGGGAACACATACAAATATGTTAATATTTTTGAGAAGATTGGAAAAAAGTGAATTATTGCAATTTTTTTACATTATTCGAATAAAATAACAATATAATTATTAACTTTTTTTTGTAGATTATAATTTACTCATAATTTATGGGCCAAATAAAAATAAAGAACAAAATCCCATTTATTACCGTTTATTAAAAAAAATTATAAAAATAAAAAATTACCAAATACAAATTAAACTAGTAGCCAGATGGTCCACCTCTATTATTAATAACACTTTGGCATCACCTAGGCATACTTAAAATTAAATTATTAATTAAGTCTTGGGGCAACTCCTCCCAAACATGTGTCACAGCAAGACGAAGCTCCAGACCGCTTTGAAAAAAGTCAAATCGTTGAAGAAGTTGCCTTTTTAACCAATCCCAAACATGCTCAATTGGATTAAGG
This sequence comes from Anthonomus grandis grandis, assembly GCF_022605725.1. Lineage (NCBI taxonomy): Eukaryota > Metazoa > Arthropoda > Insecta > Coleoptera > Curculionidae > Anthonomus > Anthonomus grandis. Next base: position 31,421,078 of record NC_065547.1, on the reverse strand, counting down.
TCCGGTGAGGTAGAGGGCCAGGGTAGAAGATTGATTTGAATTTCCTCAATAGCGATTCGTACAAGCCGTGCTCGATGTGGTGAGGCATTATCTTGCTGCAACAACGAATTTGGGCCCATTTCGCGTAAATATGGAACAATTACAGGCAGTAGTATATTATCCCTATAACTTATTCCAGTCATTGTATTTTCCACAAAAATAGGTTCGTTTTTCCGTCAAGTCTAATGCCACCCCAAAACATTAGTGATCCACCACGTTGCCTCACTAGTTCCCGGGCATGACGCAAACGACTTTCATTTCCTTCTTCTCTCCAGACACGAATTTTACCAGAATCAGGATAAAATGAAAATCGAGACTCATCCGTAAAAAGAACTATGGCCCATCTTTCTTGATTCCAAATTAACATGTTGGCACCACGTTAATCTTGCACCTCGATTTCCTAAAGTTAACCGAGGAACCCTTAGGGGTCTTCTGGCATGAAGTCCTCTCTCATGCAAACGGTTTCTAATAGTTTGACCTGAAACCTCGACGTTATACACTCAGAGCTGCTGAACCCAAGCAGAGGCTGTTTCCGTGGGATTTCTTTGAGCTTGCAAAGTTATAAAACGGTCTTGGGCAGGTGTGGTAACTCGCGACGGGCTTTGATGCCGTTCTCTAACATCATTTGTCTCTCTATATCTTGTCCACAAACGGTTAATTACACTGGGAGATGTATCCAAAGCTCTTGCAACGTCTCTTTGACTTGTTCCTGCCTCAAGCATTCCCACTGCTCTTAGCATTTCGAGTTAAATGTCGTCTTTCCATTTTTATTGAATAAAAACTAAATCACAATTGTTCGGTTGGAACCACAGAAAATGCGATATTGCGTTAGAATTTAAAAATGCCGGCCCCGGCAGCGCGGTGGGTATACAGGGTGCCTCCGATTAAGTCGGCACTATTGGTATCTTTGTTAATATTTAAGATACAGGGTCGGTTAAATTAGCAAACTAGTAAGATTTTTTCTGTTGATTAAAATGGTGAAAATAGAAAAAAAATTGCACATCGCGTTTTCGAGAAAATGTGAAAAATGTACTTTTGTTAAATGGAATCTCCTGTATATTTTTACATAAATTAAAAGATAATAATTTTCTTAATAAAAAAGTTTATTTACACTAATAGCCTAAACCTAAAAATAACAAAGTTATAGCGATATTAATAATTTTGTCAAATTTAGGCAAGTTGGCCTTGAACTGTTTGAGAGCAAAACAAATAAATCATTGTTTGAATAATAAAATGACAGTAGCCATACAGATTTTATTAAATAGAAAAGAAATACTGACAGTTACATGTTAGCAAAGTTTGTGATTTTTGTAAAATTTAAATTAGTAAAATGCCTTTTACGCATATTGAAAAATATGATATGTTAGAATGTTACCTTGTATGTCGAAAAAATAGTGACAGAGCGCTAGAAGAGTACCGCCAGAGATTCCAGACTCATAACTTGCCAAACCGTAGATACTTTTTAATTCTCTACAGAAAAATTTGAAGTAACGAAAACGTGTTTAAAAGAACTAGAAGAAGGAACCAATTTATAGTAAGTGAGGATGTTGAAATTTTTATTTTGGCATATTTTAAAGCTCATATGGAAAACTCAACTAGAGATTTAGCAAGAGCTTACAGTGTGAGCTTAGTAACAATTTGGCGGGTCTTAAAGAAACACAAATTTGTGCCATATAAGTATCGACCAGTACAAACATTGTTGCCTGGCGATAACGAAAGAAGACTTGCTTTTTGCAACTGGTTACGTAATGCATATGAAGCTAATGATAATATTTTAAACCATATAATTTGGAGCGACGAAGCTAATTTTTCAAACAAAGGTATGTTTAACCGTAAAAATGTACACTATTGGTCCCAAGAAAATCTTTTCCTTACTGATCCCAGAAATCCTCAAAATCAATTTAGTATAAACGTTTAATAGGAAGCCAAGTAATAGGACCTGTGTTTTATGATGGCACTTCGACTGGAAGGAGATAGGTTGATCTCATATTATCTGGAGTGCTGGAAGATTATTTGGATAATGTTAACTTGGAGAGACGGCAACAAATCTATTTTCAACAGGATGGAGCACCTCCCCATCAACTAAATGATGTAAGAATATTACTTAATAGACTGTTTGACGATAAATGGATTGCGACACATGGCCCGATTCGTTGGCCACCTAGGTCACCAGACCTAACCCCTCTAGATTTTTATTTTTGGGGTTACGTAAAAAATGAAGTGTATAAAAAAAAAATACAGAACCGTTGATGAACTTCAAACACATATTAGGCAAATAATTGGATCAATAGATAGAAGATCAATCTTAAAAGCTACAAGACGTGTGCTTAAGTGTGCTCAGAAATGTATTGAACAAGATGGCGATGTTTTTGCTCATTTATTGTAAATTAGTAGTTTTACTTGTTATTTATTTCAAAGCCAACTTGCCTAAATTTGACAAAATTATTAATATCGCTATAACTTTGTTATTTTTAGGTTTAGGCTATTAGTGTAAAAAAACTTTTTTATTAAGAAAATTATTATCTTTTGATTTATGTAAAAATATACAGGGGATTCCATTTAACAAAAGTACATTTTTCACATTTTCTCGAAAACGCGATGTTCAATTTTTTTTCTGTTTTCACCATTTTAATCAACAGAAAAAATCCTACTAGTTTGCTAATTTAACCGACCCTGTATCTTAAATATTAACAAAGATACCAATAGTGCCGACTTAATCGGAGGCACCCTGTATACCTGCCTAGCAGTCGTGAGGCCCTGGGTTCGAGCCCCAGACTTGGCATGGTCGTTTGTGATGTCCGATTTAGTTTAAGTACTAAAAAATTATATAGAGGTTTTTTCGTGACTAAATGTGCTCAGCACAAGGTCAATAAATTAAAAAAAAAAAAAAAAAAAAAAAGAATTTAAAAATTATAATCTGCGTTTTTTCGACAAAATGTGCAAGTAGCAAAAAACGCTGTTCTGGCATGATTTTTTGTACCCAAATATTTATTTTACTTCGTTGGTATCTTAATATTAAATGTAGTATCTATTCCGTATGAAAATATAAATATGTAAAAATTTATAAGGCGAAAAAAACTATTTTTCTAAGTGTTCCTTAGACCATTTTGATGTGTATATATGCAGACTGCGACTAATTTCAAGGAAGAGACGATAAAACAGGACCGCAATTAAAATTTTATTTTCTAAAAGTATATAATTTTATGATTGGTCTGTTTATGAAACGTAAAATAAATGGAGACCCGAGGCTGTAAAAGAACCCGCTTAAAATGAGTAAAATTAATTTTCAGAACAATTGCTCAGTTAAATTTCGCATAGGTCAACAGTGGCGATAATTTAATTTACATTTTTTTATCGAAATTAAAAAAAAAATTCCAGGCCACGTGACTCATATACGTGTCACACATCGAAATTCGGTTTTAAAACTGTTTACCATCACTGCGTCATAGCAACTATACAATATTACGGGTGTGGAAAATACATTGCTTGGCTTCTTTCCCAAATGGAGGGGGTGGGGCATCATTCGCGGCTGTTAAGTCAGACCGGTATATCTGCAAATTGCATATTTTTGACACATCCATCACATTTATTGACTTAGCACTTATTATAGATTGTATTGTAGTGGTCAATATGGAAAAAGTTTAAATTTTCAATTATTGCACCTAAACTAGGTATAAATGACGAATAAATTTGAGTATCGTCTGCATAGAGATGATATTTACAATATTTTAAGGAATTTGCAATGTTAAAGGTATATATGCTATATAGAAGTGGGCCAAGTATACTACCCTGAGGTACTCTTGATATGACACGAAAAATTCTGATTTTTTTCCCTTTAGGCAAACTCGCTGTTTTCTGACAAAAATGAATTAATTAAAGAAGACGAAGCCTCCTTAAAGCCTATATATTTTAATCAAGATATTATGATCCATCATATCAAATGCTTTGGAATAATCTAATAGCGTTGATTAAAAAGGGAATCGCCTCTTCAATCAACGCTAATAGTATCAGACAGAAGTGACAATATCGTCCACTATATCACTCAGTGCCGTCGAACAACTATATCGAGGTCTAAGTCCCGACTGTTTGGAAGGAATAATATTAAGTCTGTCAACATAGTTGATTATCTGAGTTTCCATAGCTTTTTCCAAAATTTTTGAAAAAGTTGGCAAAATTGATATTGATCTTAGTTGATTTACTTCAGTAGGGTTATTAACTTTAGCCAGAGGCAAAACGTTAGCTACTTTCCAGTTTTTGGAAAAGTATGAGTTCTTGATGTAGCTATTTATGATGTGTGTTATATATGGTATTATAAAAGGACAGCAAAAAGAGAGAAGTGTTATATTCAAGTTATCTGCACCAATAGCTTTAGATTTTATATTAAGAATAATTTTATAAATTAATTCTTCATCAACAGGAGTAAATTAAAAAGTCATGTTATGTAATAAATTATTAATATAAAAGTTCAGCAAATCAAGTTTAGCATGTTTATGATTATATCCTATTTCAATAAAATATTTGTTTAATTGGTCAACATTTTTTAGGTGATCTGGAATTGTTTTATTTTTATTTTTAAGAACATTTAATTTTCTAAGCTCAGCCTATTTCTCTTTTAAACTACAATTCTTAAACTTGTGATTAAGATATGGTTTTTTTCAGCTCTTATAGCACTTGTAAGATTTCTTAGATTTTTGTAGTAATTCCAATGGACAGGATCCTTAGTGCGCTTAAAGCGATTAAGTGCTTGATTACGAAGATTTTTCATCAATCTGATGTTATCGGTTATCCAAGGATTATACGACTTTTTTTTACCATTTTTTATTATTAACGGTGCATGTGTATCAAAAATGCTTAATACTGTTGACGTTAAAAAATCTATTTTTGCATCAATGTTGTTAATCAGATAAATGGAATTCCAAGATACACTTTCGATGTCGGCCTAAAACTGAGCATAATCAATATGGTCTAGGGATCTAAACAAATATGTTATATATAATTAATATAAGTTTCTTGTCATGCTTTCAAGTCTAGACAAGTCCATTTCTAAAATATGATCCTCATATCGATGGGTTTTTAACAAAACATCGTAAGCGACTTTCCTCGAATTTTACAAGAAATGTTTTTTCTTCTATTTTTTTTCTTTTTTAATAAAATTTGTTGTTTTTTTTCTGAACTCCTAAAATCCTAATTTAGATAACTTTAAAAATTAATTTTTTGTAAAATTTTACAATTTTTCGGGTATATTTGTCGCTTACAATATTTTGTCAATACCTTTTTTAAATTGTCAATTATTTATTTGTGGGTTACGATAGAGTTATGTTGGAGCTTACGATGATTTTGGGATTTAAATTTTTAAAACGGGTAATATCAAATTCTTTATTAAACATAAATTATCTATTCAAAAAACGTATTAATATAATGACTGTATGAAAAAAAATATTAAAGATCGTCGTTTTGCTCTTCGTCGTCTGTTTCAGCTAAAATATCTGGAATTTCGGCCTTGACTTCAAATTTTTTTACTCGCCTGCAAATTTTTTGGTATAATGTGCTTATTGCATAGTTCCATTAGGTTTTGAAACTTTGGAAGGGAAATTTCTAATGGGTTTTTGTAAACCGGTTCCAGCTTTTTCTGTAACACTTTTGATCTTCTACGTATGAAATGAGAAAAAATAATATTTAAAATAATAGTATGTGTTCGTAGGTATGAATTATTTTAACAAACCTTTAGGAACTCCACTTGAAATAGGCAAAACACAAATTTCGGCGGTATCGAAATAAGAATGCTTAATTTTTAGTGTGTTTTCTTCTTTGTTCATAAATACGATTCTTACTTGACTGATTTGAATTTTTTTTTCCATTGATATATTTACTATTACTTTGTAAATAATTTTCACTTACTGATTTCCATGACAGAAAATCAGAATGTTTCATGCTTATAACTTTAAAAGGTTCAGGGTGAATTCTCGAATTTGCAATTATGGTTGGCCATTTTGAGGGTGCCTAGATAACTCTCCTGCGAGTAAATCTTTCTATTGTGGCATGGACTGTATCTACTGACATATAAGTATATCCAGGTAAAAGGAAGGTTATTTTAATATGACGGATGTTAGCGGCTTTTTTTAAAAATGTATGCAGCATTATAAGCATGGCTTTATTTTTATTCTGACCAGTACAGCTATCGCAATATAGTGCAATTGTTTTTACGTTTTTGCAATCATTTTCAATTTCCAGTAAATATTTATAAAGAACGATGCAAATTTCGTTGGTGCCTCGGTTTCCATCTACTTCACCCCATAAATAGCAATAAGCTTTTCTTGTTGTGCTTTCATAAACCGTTTCGTTGTAAAATGAATACTTTCGTGAATAGTATAAAAGCATGTTATCGCCATGAGGTGTATTTAAAACTTTTTGAAGGTCGAAACTTGCACACAGAAAACTATCATCCTCTTTTGCGATCTGTTGGTCTGCTAAAAAGTTTTGTTTGCACTCATCTTTTTCTTTGATATGAAATTGGTACTTCACTTCATCTGCTTCACTGAATTTGTCGTCTTTGTCTTTTCTAGATTCGCAAAGAATACATTTATCCTTTTTGGGAAGGTAAAACCCAATATTAAAGTCATTATTGAAAATTTTCCTGAATTCTCTTAGTGATACATTAGTTTTTACTTTGCGAGACTGTAACTGCTCTTTTGAAAAGCCAATATAAATAAGATACATTTCTTAGTTCGCGGGGTAAGTATTTCTTAGTTGTGCTTGATCTGCAATAATGTGATGCAACTGCGGGTAACTTTTTAATAAAGTCATGAACTTCATTTTTGTCTTCAATTGAAGTTTTATGAGGTGGGTTGTGTCTGCCTCTTTGATCGACTTTGGGAAATATTCCAGTTGTTGGCAAACCTTAATTTCCTCTTCGTTCCATTTTATTGTGTAAGTGAAGGTTTTATTTCTTCTACTAAGGTTAACGTCATTTACTCGTCTTCTTTTTACTTCCCGTTCTTTTATGCATGATAGAAGCGAAACCCTTTGTTTGGAACGACTGCCTAGGCCCCAATAATATTCGAATATCTCATGTCGCTCTTGTTCCGTTAGTTTTGCTGCACATCCATTTTGACACCTTTTATTTTTACAAGGATTTTCTTGGACCATTTTTCCAGCCCCTAATGCTCTTTCTGTTTGTCTTACTATTATTTTTGATATCTTTTTAGTTTTCTTTATGCCTGCGCTTCCTACAATGTCTGGGGTGATATCATGTCTGCGATCTGATATTTCTGAATCAGAAAAGCTCGTATCGGAATATTTTTCTTCATGAAAAGAATATTCGTCAGAGTCGCGTCTATTTTTTTTAGGAGTTTTATTTTCATCGTTTTCTGATTCTGAACTGGATGAATAGTCTACCAATTTATTTGGCATGATTGGTTTTTCAATATTACGAATAAAAGAAGCATTATTAGTAGTTTCCCCCAGATCATTTAAATTTACAGGCTTAAGTGGATGAATAATCGGAATAATATTTGGTGGATGTTTACCTTTTGGTGCAAAATTACCCAGTGGTGCAAAGTATCTTGCTTTATGGTACTAAAAAATTACATAATACTAACTTACCATTAGGCAATAACAGTAATCACCGCAAAATTACAATAGAATACTTAGTACACATTAAAGGTATTATACCACTTCTTAAACACACTACTTAAAAAAGCAATAATTTAAACGGACGGTAATGAACCTTGCAATATCATGAAAACTAGTGGAATGACAAAATAAACGTGTCTTTACAAGATTATATCGCCGTTAGGCAACGAGTGGGGGTAAAAAAATTGTCGTAATTGACAATACCAAATCGTAACCATCCCGATTTTACGGCGTATGCGATCTTTTGTCAGAAACATGTTGGCGCATACGATAAAAATACTGACATTTTAAAAAGCGTCTGGAAATAATTGGTGGTTACGATCAAGTAAATATTCATTTTAGGCAGTTAATAGTGAATATTAAAGACGTGGAAAGTACTACTAATGTGTATTTTATCGTAAGCAACAGTTTATCCAAAAAAAGCAATTTATGGACTTTTTGTCGCTTACGATGTTTTGTCAAAAACCCGTCGATATTCTGTTGTATTTTGTTTCGTGTTTTGATATATAAGATAAACATAACACTAATCTTTCTCCGGTGCAGAAGGGGGAAAGGTTGTATGACTTGAAAAGAGCTCTGTACTAGCAGTAGCTATTTCCTGCAGAAGAAGTCATACTTTACTTCTTTCTTTCTTTTAGATCATGTCTGTCAGGTTCGGTAACGGATTTTTTATGATCGATATAGTCTGGAGAACTTTGAGATCTGCTGTAATTACAACGCATTCTAGAAATTTTTTCCCATGTGATCTTTGCACTCGTCACGAGTTATTTATTATTTCGATCTTTTCCATGATTGCCTCTTATTTCCAAGCTTGGCATACCTATTTTTTATCAATTTTTTCAAAGGTTGAGCGTATAGCTCTGCCCGATAGATCAAAAAATGTTTAAAAAAATTATTTGCATACTTGTATTTTTTCTCCATCTTTCATTATCGAGTATTATTGATTAGAGCAGCTTTTACTTTTACGATTCAATGGCATTCCTGGGAACAACTATCTGTGTCCTTTGTAAGTTTCCCATTGTGGCGTTAACTTTACAGTATTATTATTTTGCCAAGAGTTTGCAGACGGTAGCTCAGAATTATTGGAGGCTTGGGATTGTTCGAAGGTTCACTTATAACTGGCTATTAAAGAATCTAAACTTGATTATAACTATTAAATAAGAGGGCGCCACTTAGTTTTTTTTTATAAATTAAAAAAAAAACTAAGAAAAAACTTGGTATATAGGTTTCAATTAACAATTAAATGATCCTGGATAAAGTAGATTTAAAGAGGCAAAAAAAAAATATCAATACAACACAACAACGTAATACAACAACAAAAATAACTAAAAATAAATATATAATACAATACAACAAAAAATAACTAATATTATAGATAAGAAATTGACGTATTAAATTATGATATTGATTAAATATTTGTAACATTAAATTGAAATAAAAGGTATATTAATAAAAATTTAAATAAGTGAGACAAATCTACGGTTAGTAATATTTAAATAAATGGAATAAACTGGCCTGTATATTCCTCCAAGAAATGAACGGCTAGCCTTCAAAATCGAGGCTGTGAATGTATGTCATTTGTAGCTTAGCTATCCGGACTGGGAATCTCTAATACTAGTTCTGACTCTGGCTCCAGCTCCACCGCTTACAGCAATTTCCCGGGGAAATCAAAAGCCTGCAGCCATCAACAATTGAAGAAGAATAAAGAGGAAAACGGAAAAGTAAAGCCCTAAAACAACGGTTGCCATTGTATTCACTGTCCATAAAAAATGAATGGCGTTAAAAATGTGACACACTTACCTTGCTTAACAAGATTGCTTGAACAAGATTAAGGACTATAAATTATAAACCATATTGGCCACTTCCTGCTTCACAAACTTCGGAAATAAAAAACTGACCTTTTACGTGTGCTGAGTGCGCCTACTTGCGACACGAAAGTGACGGACCGTCAACAGAAAGCATGGATAATTAAACCAGGAGAGTGATGCGTTACAGTAGTAATGTGTCATTGACAGTGTGAATTTAAAGAAATTTGAATAAAAGAAGTTGACTGAAATGATTAATGTAATTATTGAAATTAATGAAATATCAATGGAACGTTAGTGAACATAAGGAGTAGAAAAATAAAACGCTACATCATCTCCAGATATTGCAAAAATCTCCTTCCGATAGTATTCATCAATTTTTTTAGTGCACTTAAGTTTACAATTGTGGCAAGGATGCTTTAAGCTTCGTTTGTTCACTCTTCCTCAGACTGTGGACTAGTATTTCTTACCACAGTTTCGAATGTTCTTTACTAAAGTTTTTTTAATTAAATTTGTCTCTTTTACTCTTTATTGTAATTGCTTCGTTTGATTTTTCAATGTTCATCACTACATTCACTATTACTTTCGAAGCCAGAATTTTATATATTATAATGGAGGTCGACTTCAACATCATCGGAATTATAAAATAGATCTTGGCCTTGTTTTTAGTTGATTTTCATCAACATGGTCCATGTTAATATTAATGTTGACACTATAACTTTCAGTCCCCAATAATGGACCCGTAGCATTATCATCCGCAATATCGGGGAAATAGGTTTAAGTCTCTTCTTGTATAGGTTCACATTCCACGCATTCATTATTAGAGAGTTGTTCTAGTTCAGCCAAATCAGTATTACTAGTTTCAATAAGATCTTCAGCACAGCGTTCTAAATTGACTCGTATCGGAGCCTTTCACTGTTTGCTCCAAGCTTTAGTATCAAAGTTGTACGCCTTTTCTTTCAACAAACATCATTATTATAAGTAAAGTGACAATAAAACGACAAAAAAACTTAAAGCTTTCTGGTAATTAATTTATGTATCTACCTTTAAGGGTGGATTCTGATCCTTGTAGGCTATAAAACATCTCAAATAATGATATATTGTTGTGTTGGTCAAGGCATCTGATCCTGAGGAGGGTATTCCTGTGAAGGCGGGAAGTTCTTAAGGGCCAAGCAAGTATGGTGGTGCCTGTCGGCCAAGAATGTTCTTTTCTGGGAGAGTCCTCCGTCCGAAGGAGTTGGGTTCTGAACCGTCGATAGAAGTCGTTTGATTAAAAGCATTCTATGCATCTTGTTTATGATCCCGGCCGCGCCAAGCGTCTTCTCCGTTGTCAGTCGCTTAATAATACCAGGATGTCCTGTGGACTAAATAGAGCAGGAATCCATTCTATGATTTGCCGCTGTCAGTTTCTCCTCATCGGTGTCATTCTTATAGGTAGTTCGGGCGAAGTACACCATCTTTTCTATAAGATGATTTCTATAAGAGGATCTTTTTGATAAGAGTTTGTAGTTCTTCGGACAGGCAACCATCCGGGCGGAGGTACTGAATTTATTTTATCAAATAAATGAAAAAAATTTGTACGATATAAAATACGGTCGCTTATTAGCTTCAACGATGAGAAATTTTTAATTTAACCTTAGTTACGCTCACTTTTGATTTTTAGCAGGAAACTTCCCATAAATTCTTACTAACTAGTACCAATGGTGCTTGTATAGTCTAGCCACAATGGGGTAAGTACTTTGACATATTGCATTAACACATGAAGACCAAACCTATAACTTGAAACATTTATAAAGTTTAACTGAGTTTAGAGTATAAGAACATTAACGGACCTTCAGTAGGTCACTAAGATAGAGCCCCATTTTTCGGTTTTTATGAATTAAGGGCCTAAACGTGGTCACTTGGTGTAAAGAGAGCGACGGAAAGAGCGAAACTCATCATGGGCATTAGAGGTAATAGGACAAATACGAAAAATTTCGTAAGCAACTTTTCACTCGATCAGAATTTCACGATCTTAAAGGCAACTACGACGCACGACTCAACTGACATACTTTCTCCGGGAATGACTCAACTTGAGTGTGGATTGCAACTCTTAGATGTGAAATTAGTTATCAATAGCCTGGAGAGAAACTCCATATTAGCCTTTAAGCAGTAATGGGGAATAGGGCTAACTCGTAAGCAATTTCTTACTTCAGCCGCGACTAGTACTCATGACTCGACTATCCCTAATTCACGACCTGAACAAACCTATCTCGGCGACAGTGACCCAACTTGACTGTGACAGTAACTAAGATCGACTGATCATAACTAAACTGGCCGTGTGATCTATTACCAGTTTATTTAATGGATTCAAAAGTTTTCAATAGGTGCATATTTCACGAAAAAGAAATGTGAGAAAAAGAGTTAAGAGAATGGCAGTATCATGGGGATTTAAGGCTTATACTACGCCATGTATTAATGTTTAAAAGTTACCAGTTGAAATTGAGTGCTTACTTTAGTTAACATGTACACTAGCGACTTACACCTTATTATGTAAATATAGTTTAGTACAGTATGCTGATGATTTTTGTATATACAGTATTGATAAAAAATATGACCAATGTTTGAACAGTTTGTGTGACATGTTTAATATTATTAGGATATGGTCATAAATGGTTTTGAAATATATATTAAAAAATCAAGTGTATGTATCTTTACACGTCACAATACTCCTAACATAAGTTATATTTACTAAACGAATGATATTAGATTACCTTACGTAAAAGCAGTAAAATATCTAGGCATAATTTTAGACAAAAAACTTAATTCGAGATAACAAATCAACAGCATCATTCCTAAATATGAACGAGAATTAAATTTTTTAAGATATCTTCCTAAAATTTGGTGGGGCTGTGATGTATCAACAGCCTTAGTTATCTATAACAGTTACATAAGATCAATTATTGACTATGGATCCTGTCTTTATGGTTCTGCTTCCAATGGTTTGTTACAGAAAATAGATATACAATATAAAGCTCTGCGCATTAGTTAAGGTGCTATCCGTTCTACTCCTACACAGACACTTTTAGTTGAAGCATTGGAATCTCTTCTTTATTTGCGCCGAAGCATGCTTAGTGCTAAATTCTTTAATTAACACAAATTCTTAAATACAGATCTTCTATTTGTTAAATATCCTTCGTTTACTGATAGCTCCATATTAAATAAAAACAAACTTAAATTAGAATTATCACAGCATGATAAGAGTATACATATATATACAGGGTGTTTCAGAACTATGGCATCAAACTTCTGGGGATTGTTCAGTGCAACAGAAAAATCCATTTGAGAATAGGAACCCATGTCCGGAAATGCGTCACTACGCCACTACGGCCCTAAGACGCGTTTAAATTTAGAAAAAATATTAATTACTTAAATAGGATCTGATGCATTTATTTTTACCTTTTGTATATGATACCATCACAACAATTATTATTCAAAATATCTTCCTCCAACCTCAATATACCGATTTAAACGCCGCACATGATTTCGGCGGACTACACTAAAAATTTGATCCTCGTTTTGAATGATTTCAAATGCTGCTGGTATTCGTCCAATTAAGTCTAGCTTTGATTCTACTGTTTTTCGTAGAAGTTTGATCCCATAGTTCTGAAACACCCTGTATACAGATGCATCAAAGAGTGAAGAAGGCAATGGAGCAGCAATATACATCCCTGTTTTAGACATTCAATGTCAATTTAAAATTGACAAAAATTGTAGCATATTTACTTCTGAGGCAATTGCCATTAGAGAGGAACTTAAACTTGCCTTACAAAAAAAACTATATTATACTATCGGACTCCATGTCTGTTCTTTAAGGCATTGAAAGGAGTTATGCTTGGTCTTATAAAGTTAACTCCATAATATGGGAAAATAAAAAACTTATACGTCGTTTATCCTTTTTTAACAAAAAAGTATTATTTCTATGGGTTAAGGCTCATACTGGTATTAAAGCTAATAAGCTAGAAGATTTGTTAACTAAGTACAAATAGTATTGCCGTCGGCAACTGTATCTGATCTTCCTTGTCTCACTGACATAAATGCAATAATTAGGAAAAATACAAATGTTAAGTGGAATGATATTTGGGCAAATATTTGCAAATAATCTCCAACAAATTATTGCGAATTAGTTCCAAAAATACCTTCTGCATACTGGCATAGTGAACTAAACGTGCTAAGGCGTTTTAAAACAACTATAATTCATATGAAATTAGGACATGCTTGCTACCCAGCACACCTCACCAACAAAATTAGACCGAAGAATTAGACCAACAAAATTAAAAAGTATTACCTACTGATCTGTGCACAAATTGTAATAATAATAATAATAATAATTCGTTTATTAGGACCAACAACATTAACCAAAAATACAGAAATTTCAATGCAATATGTCCTAAAAGGCTCCTCAGACACCTTACAATAGAAGTGTTGTAAGGCACTGCTTAAGCCCAAACACAAATAAATTAAAACTTTTACATTTTTAAATATTTAGAATCTAAGGTAATCATTACAAAATAAGGTAGAGTAACAAAATTGAAATAAACATAATTAAAAATAAATGAATAATAATAAATGCAAAATACAAAAATACATAATGGCCAAAGCAAACACATAATTTAAAATTATAGAACCATAAAATACTTAGAATAAGTTTAAAATGTAAAACAGAAATACAGAGATAAAAATAGAAACACAAAGCAAAAACAGTAAACAAAAACACAAGAAATCAAAAAAAAAAATAAAAAAAAATACAATAACTCAACACGTAATTTAAAAACCGTTTTTCAAGAAATCACAGCTATTTAAGAGATCCAGTTAGACAAGCTTACCCCTATAATTCAGTTAGAGCCTATTTGTTCAACAATCAGAATTTGTTTAAGTCGTTTTTTAAAGTTCAACAGCGAAGTGTTTGAAAATGACGGTGAAAATAGGTTTATAGTTTAAGCCGCACAATATGAAAATGATCTTTTAAATATTTCTTTTCGATGTCTAGGTAGGGACACTTTATCATTAAAACGCAAAGGTCGATTACAAGCATCAACTCTAAATTCAAGTTTCTCAAAAAGATATCCTGGTTTTTTTGTTTTAAGAATTTTAAAGCAAAATGTATTCATGTGTAGTTTTCTACGATTGTACATGTTAAGCCATTTTGATTTACGTAAAAACGGTGAAATGTGTTCGTGTCTACGGACGCCATAAATTAAACGTAAACATGAATTTTGTACTTTTTGAATGCTTCTAGATTCAAAACTATCAAGACAAGGCCCGTAAATAACATCACAGTGATTGAAATGGCTTAGCACTAACGAATCACATAGCAATAATTTAATATCTTTTTGTAAAAAATGACGACTAAAATAAATAAGACGGAGAGTTGAATAAGCTTTTTTTAATTTTGAAGTTATATGTTCCCGAAACCGCAAATCACTATCTATTTCCAATCCCAAACTCTTGGCATGTTTTATACAAGGTATATTCACATTGTCAATTTTAAGACTTAGGCGCTCCTGGGCAACTTTTTTTGACACTTCATTACCAAAAATAATAAAATTTGATTTGGCAGGATTAATTTTTAAATTATGATCAGCGGAGGTTTGACAAACTCTCTGAAGGTCAAGGTTTATATTCTCGTTAGCAATGTCTACTTCACGTATATTAAAAGAATAGTAGAGCTGAGTATCATCAGCGTAAAGATGGTAATTGCAAAACTGAAGACTGTCAATAAAATTACAAGTATAAATTGTATAAAGGAGAGGACCCAATATGCTTCCTTGTGGTACCCCAGCAATAACTTGAAGACAGTCAGAAAGCCTGTCCCGATACATAACCTGCTGTGATCTATTTGCAAGGTATGATCTAATAAGCCGTGCAGATGACATACTAAAACCAATGTAATGGAAAATTGCTATGAGAATATGATGATTTACCATATCAAAAGCCTTACTATAGTCCAATAGGATTAAAGCACTTGTTTTCCCGTCATCAACCGACTTAATCAGATCATCTGTAACAGCTGCCATTGCGGAGGAGCAGCCAAATCCTGGGCGAAAACCAGATTGCTTTGAAGGAATGATATCAAACTCACCAATAAATGCTCTCACTTGACGTTCAAGTACCTTTTCGAAGATCTTCGACAGGGCCGGAAGAATGCTTATAGAACGCAAATGATTAAATTCAGTTGGTTCATTAACTTTAGGTAAGGGAATTACATATGCATGCTTCCAACGCTGTGGAAAATAGCCAATTTCAATGCAGACATTAATAATATGCGTGATGTAAGGAATAATACGAGGGCAACAAAGTTGAATTAGGTGGGCATTTATTTGATCAGACCCAAAAGCTTTGCTTTTAATGTCATATATAATTTTAGTGACTTCTGCCTCTACTACCGGTTCAAAAGTTAATATATTTGTTATACCTTCCTTAATGTGAGTACTATAAAAGTGAATTAGATCATTATTTAACGGATGAGTAACCTGTGTTGGATTAGCAAAAAACGAATTTATATTGTTTAGGTTTTCAGTTAAATGTTCAGGAATTCTATTATTATTCTTTGATCCTGTTAAATTAAGTTTCTGCAGCTCTGCCCATTTTTTCTTCACAGTTGAAATCAAAAATTTATCCCTCAAATAAGACCTCTTCTCAGCTCTTATAGCCCATGTTGTATAATTTCTCAATTGTTTGTAATAAGAAAAATGTGCTGGTAATTTTGATTTTTATAACGTCTTAAGGCAGTGTTACGTAGGTTCTATAGGAGTTTAATATTTTCAGTTATCCATGGCGCATAATTTTGTTTATTGCTAGTTTTAAAGGTTTTTATGGGAGCATGAATATCAAAAAGGTTCAAAATAAGAGAATTCAGATATTCTAACTTATCATCCATGTTTGGCATATACAAAATTTCATCCCAAGGACATATAGACAAATCACGACTAAAATCATTTAAATTAATATTCTTTAAAGGTCTATACTTAATAGTTCTCGACTCACATGCTTCTTTTGGAGTATTTATTTTTAAATAGGTGGCAAAATGATCAGCAATCTGAACTGTACTAACGCCAGAAGATTTAACAATTTTTGAATTACAAAATATAAGATCAATTAGAGATGCAGAGCGGTTAGTAATTCTAGTAGGTTCGTTTATAACTTGCGTTAATTCAAACACTTCTGCAATATTTTCCAGCTTTTTTGTATTATTAGAAGCCTGAAGCAAATTAATATTAAAGTCTCCAAAACATATAATATTTTCGTATTGAGAATAGAGGTTCGACATGCAGTTTTCAAAAAAGTCCAAGAAATCACCAATGTTACCATTTGGATGTCTGTATATTATTCCAAATTCCGTGTTTTCGTTCACTAGTAATTTATTTTTCAATATTTTTGCCTCGAAGTTCTTACTTTTGACTATTTTGAAATATTTATAGAGGATTTTTTGATCTTGCTGCTGCTCAACTGTAAGATCGTTAGATATAGTAACACCGGTACCCTTTAGTTTGCTAAGGTTTTGAAAAATTTGTTTCTTTACAGAAAATCTAAGAAATCTTATAATTACAGAACGGGTTCGTCCCTCAGTTATGGTTCCAATTCTGTATATATTATCTATATCTTGTGAGCTGATGTTCACAAGTAAGACCTTTTTAAATGTTTCCAAAACAAGCTTTTCCAATTTATCTTTATCTATACCGATTTATCTTTCCTGCTTCTTCACAACGTCTTAACCTTGCCTTGCAATTCAAATTTTCACTCTCCAACTCAGCAATTTTACCTTCCAACTCCTGTAGTCTTACACAGTATTCCCCCAGGTCCCTCTTTATCCCATGAATATCAGCCTTAATGTCAGTATTTTGTTGTTTTACTTTTAACAATAAATCAAAAATTTGCTGATTGCTAACAGACATCCTTGCGTAAGTGAGATAATATTCCGGCCAAGCCGTGATATAGTAGGCCTCTCTGCGACTGTTATCAACGACCTTGCTGTATTAGTAAAGGACACGCTCCGGGACTTTTGAATAATGGTGCGAGCAAAATTTGTTTTATTGCAATTTACGTACATAAGAAGTATCCAACACTTACAGTTTTTGGCACAAAATGATCCAAGTACACTAGGAACACTTGTTACTTAAAAAAATTGTTATTAATTAAACTAAAAACAACGAAATATTATCATTTATCAGAGAGCGAATATATAACAATGTTTATTATTTGAAACCTGCGTTATCTGCGAATGTTACATGTGACCTAAATCACATATTTTTTTAATGTAAAAAATATACTCAAGAAATCGAGATGCTAGTGGTTAATTTACGCGTGAAATGTAAAGTGGTTAGTCCATTTAATATTAAGCATTTATTGGCACTAGAAAATGCAAAAATATTTAATTATCTAATTACCTTCGTTAGAAATATAAGACTTAGTATTTAGTTTAGATTTTTAATTAGAATAGTTATCCTAGTTCCAAGTCTCATTCCCTTATGTTTCTGTAGTCGATATCCCTTGTATTGTATTGAGTCGCCCTGATAGACCCCAGCGGCGTAAAGTGTGTCTCACTGTCTTAAATGTTTTAGAATAGGATAATGTAGCTAAAAACCATCCTATAAATTATATATATCTTTAGATATTAAAAATAAGATAGCATTAAAAAAAAACATAATTTGCATAAAGGATAAAGAATATTACTATATCAATTATCAGAGTAGTAAGAAATATGCGATACGTAATAATGGCAAATCAAATAAAATATACAAATTGTAACTGGCTGCATGGTTAAATGTCACATGCCACAAAAAAAAAATTGAGTGGTTTATGACATAAAAAAAGGAATTTTCTTTTTTCGAAATTTTTCCGGTAAATTATAATAAAAGCAACTAAGCGTCCTAAATTGTCAGCATTTATTACCATAATGCATAATCGTAATGTTCATAGATTTTTCACAGTTGCTTTGACATAAAAATTATTTCTATCTTTTTTATATAAAATTTTCTTATAAATAACTTAAAAAAGCTTATAATTCTTCTGGTTAAAACCATTACTGCTTTTGAGATATTTACGATCAAAGTAAGTGAGATTGTAAATGAATAACTTATAAAAATATGATTTTTTTAAACTTTCAAGCTCTATATTTAGTAAACAGTTGGTCTAGTAAAAAAAATATTTTTTTATAGATAATTTTTATCTACAACTTTGGTCCATATCGTTTGGCTGATAACTTCATAACTTTGAGATATTTTACAAAAAAAGCCAAAAAGAATATACCATGGAAGTTCCACATACTCCCTACATATTATTTGTCTATAAGAAGATAAGCTTGAACAGAAGATTAATTTCAATAAACGTCATTTTTCTAACATAGAATATGCAAACGTGGTTTGTAATAAAGCTCCTAAACATGTTTTAGGAATATGCGACCCTTTAGTATTACTAAACTGCAGAGGTTCGGTTATCGTAGCATTCTATAGAACTCAAGAAAAGCCAAACTAACTTTCAGATAAAATATCAAAAGCAGACTCCGGTTATCTGCCCTGCTGGTCCGGAAACTACATTAAATCCGACCGGAAATCTCCGGAACATCTCGGCTAATGAAATAAAGACCGAAGTTTCCTTTTATAGGTAAAATAGTATTTTTAACAAACCAACTTTAGGGGCTTAAAAAAGTAACTTTTGATCCTACCAGAGGATTTTTATTCAACCGAATAAGAATCCATCGTATTCATAATCACTTAAGAAGTAATAAAAGTTAAACTTGCACGTGCAAATATGAAAACTAATTTGGTAAACCGTCTGCATTCTTAACCGCGCATAATTAACTCTTGCAAATTGGATGGTATAAGTTTCGACCGCAAAACTCTCAAACTCCTCCCCACTTTTTGCCGCAAGCCCCCCTCCTCACCACTTCTTCTAAATAAGATTAAACTTATTTTGATTGCAGTAAGCCACTTGAAATATGAAATTAGTAAAACTAAGGTTTGTAAGCTTGCGGATGAATTTTCGGAAAGTTTCGGGTGAGAGGGGATAGAGGGGATTGGGGAGAGGGGGGAGACCGGTTTAAAGTTTCGCTCACTTCGGGCTTAAAACGAATTAGGGCGGATTAAGTTGTGAAGTTTTAAAAGTTTTTATCCAAATTAACACATTAGAGGAAAAAGCGTGGCTGCTTTGTAAAAAATGCTCGGTTATTTAGAGTTACTTGGAAAGGGAATTTTTTAGAAAATGCAATGTTTTACCCTACGAATTTTATCTCCATAATGCGCCCGAGATAGAATACACCCCTTAAGATATAATAAAAAATGTTATAGAAATACTTAAAGGTAGTTTCAAATTTTTCATATATTTTGCTGTTACCTCAAAATAAAAAGAACTTTTTTAGAACTAATGATAAACCCAGAGTTTACGGTCTTCAACTACTGCTTTACCGTAAAATTCTTTATGCTTTGCATAAATCTCATTAGTTATTTAGTTACATATTTTCTTTTTCAAAAATAAAACAATAAATTTCGAAATCTACTAGATGAACAAAAACCGATTAGACCCTTAAATTTAAACAAATATTACTCAATTTAAATGATCTGGAAATTCCAAGAAGGTTACAATATTTATGATCTTTGAGATATAAATTAAATTTACCTTACAATAAAAAAGAGCAACTAATTAAAAATTTGATGATTAACTTACAATATATATTAAATAAGCAATATCATAGATAAGATATTTATTAAAAGTGATAAATCTTATTTGCTGGTAAGACATCAGCAGATAAGATTTTTAATAACAAATTATTAGAAATCCAAAAAAAAAACGTCGATGAGTCTTAGATTTATATTCTTAGTTTAAGCATTAAGTTAAAAGAGTTCCTTAATCAAAATAAAGAAGAGTGTCCGGAAAATCAATGATAATACTGAAGGGACTGATGAAAAACATAAAATGAAATGAAATGAAACCTTACTAAAAAATCGATGGTCTTCGAGATACTCTAGTGGAAGTCACCAAAATCAGATTCTTGGATCAGAACATTGAATCGATATTTTACTGATCAAAGACATTTTATTCTAAATTGAAGCTGTACTTATTTTTATTTTTAATACCTCAACTTTGACCCTTCATAGTGGACCAAAAAAATGTACGGCAACCTGGCTAATACCTTAACAAGTTGGCTTATTTAACCTACTTTTAAAATTACCTAATATTTTTTAAAAAACGGTTTACTATTATTAAAAGAGATAAATATAATAAGTGAAAGATAAATTTGAACAAATTTTTAAGGTATGTTTAAAATGTTTTTATTTGACTCAAGAATTATAAAATCAAGAGGTATATCTTATCAGTATAGCAAAAAACAACAAACATTTTTGAAATTTATTTTGTTTACAGTATTCCGTGAACTAACTACTTTTTTGCTTTTATCCTAACGTTTCCGTTATTTTTTGCTTTGGGTTTGTTTTTGAGGTAATTTTTCTGTGGACTGTGTTTTTTGAGCTGTTTGTTTTATTGATTAGTCATTTATTATGCCCTTGCCGTATACCGCCGAAGAGTATGCAAACATGCATCTCATTTATGATGAATGCAGAGGAAATGCTCTAGCAGCATTTAATCTTTATCCAGAAAGATATCCAAATTTGGCCCGATATCCTGATGATCGTGTATTTAATAATGTTACGCCACGTTCTACATGGAACCATTTGGACTTGGAATGGGAAATTTCTTATCAGAAGTATGTGCAGATTTGTTATGCTCTAATTGATAAATTGCCATTTGAAATTCCGTTTTGTAAAAAATATGCTGACGATATTGTAACAGTTGTTTCAAGAAATCAATGCTTAACCATTCGAACCATATTCAACAGTTATCATCCAAACCTTAGTTTACGTTTGAAAAGGAAAATAATAATCAAATATACTTTCTTAATGTTTTACTCATTAGAAAAGGAAATTGAATTTTATAGACTGGCTTGTACCACAGACAACTCAATTTTATCATCATCCTGACACAATCAGGGTTTAGATCGAACCACAGTTGTTGTACGGCATTGGTATCTGTAACTGATGATATTTTATCAGCATTTGATTCCAATAAACTAACATTACTGGGGATGATTGACTATAGCAAGGCTTTTGATACTCTGAGCCATAATCTTATAATAAATATTTTGTCATTTGTTGGTTTAGGGTTTAGGAAGCATGCGTGTTGATTGCTAATTATCTTAGAGATAGGTATCAAGCTGTTTATTATAATGGGATAGATTCTAGTTTTTTAGAGATTTCTTTTGAGGTACCCCAGGTCTCCATAGGGGGCAAGGGTAGCCGTAAGAATAATAGAAAATTTTATAGTATTATAGGGACTTAATTCATATTAACGAGCCTATAAAATACGTCGAGCACGGCAAGAGCTTGGGTTTGATTCTGAATAGACAGCAGGTAAATTCATGTATTCAAAAAGAATTTTTACACCTTAAAAAAATTTATCCACATCGCTACGTTTTAAATAGAAAAACAAAAATTGTACTGTGTGATTCGCTGGTCATAGCTTAAGCATTGCGATGCAGTGTATGGTCCATGCTTGAGAACTTCTGAAGGGAGTAGAATTCAGAAACTCCAAAATGCGTGCTTTAGATTAATATATGGTATAAGGAAGCACAACCCCATAAAATACGAGCTTAAGGAAACCAGGTGGTTGACTATGCACAGCAGACGGATTTTTCACGTATCTTCAATGTTTTTTAAAATAATTAATTTAAGATTCACTAATTCAAGATCACCTTACTTATATAATAAAATAAAATTTCTCAGAGATGGTCACAATATTAATACCCGGTATAAAGGAAGACTAATTACCTCCGCTTCACTCAACCAAAACTTATAAAAGATCATTTTCCTATCAAACTTCAAAAATTATGAATAGCTGCCAAACTAATATCGAAAATATTTCTAGCTTATATTCTTTTAAAAATACATTTTTAAGAAATTACTGCAGGAACAATTTTATTCATCATTGCAATAATAAAATAATAACAAAAACAATTAATGCAATAGACTATATTATAATATACATATGTACATATAACAGACTGTATCTTTTGCTTTGTAATGTGTTTTGTTGGTGGGGTTTTGTTGATTTGCTTTTTGTTGGTATTTTGTTTGTTGTTTGAAATATCTTCTTGCTACATGCAAATGATCCTATTTTTACCCTTAACGTTAAACTAAGAGCTGCGCCAGATACTTGCTTTGCTCGAAAAATACTTAATTTGCTCATACTTTTAAAGCAGCCCGAGGTGGAAAAGAAAACGCCTAGATAATTATACTTACTCACAATTTCTAGTTCGTTACCTCTCACGCAAAAACGGATAGCAAGTTTTATTCGAGACCTGTTAAAACTTAAGACCTTTGACATAGATTCGTTTATTTTAAGTTGGTTTTGGATTGCGTAATCGTTAAGAATGTTAAGTTTCCGCTCAAGATCAACTTGCGAATCACTGAGCAGAACCAGGTCATTAGCATATAGAAGCAGTGTATGCCGCTCATCCCCTGAGTCAAGAAAAAATGTTTAATATCGGAAATGAGGTTAAAGAGCAATGAGTTTAATGATTCACCCTGTAGTACACCTAAGATAATTTTAAACTCTTTTGTAAAGCTATCCTTAATCGTCAAACAACCTTAATCGTCGCAACCTCATACAATTCCTTTATTATTATAATAAACTTAGCACTAATGCCCATGCTGTACAACTTATTCCAGAGAAGGGAATGAGGAATTAAGTCAAAAAGACAACAAATCTATAAAAGCACCTAATATTTTTCTTTTTCCTAATCGAAGTTGGTTCTGGATCACGGAGTATAGAGTGAAAATATTGTTCTGGCACCCACGTTTTTATTCTGAAACCTGATTTAGACTCGGGCATTACTTTATTTTGATCCAACCAAACAGTGAGTCTGTTTTGTAAGACTTGTGTAAACAGCTTGAACTAACAGTTTACCAACGCAGTAAATCTATAATTACCTGGATCCTTAAAATCGCCTTTTTTAAATAGCATGGAAAATGTGACTTGACCTCAAATCTGAGGTAATGAGCAAGTACCAATAATCTTTGTAAATAAAAAATGATGATATCATCTCCAGTTCTGTGGTAAGTTTTAAAAAAATTCATATGATTTCAAAATCTCATATGACATACAGCTTTAAAATGCTTCGTTAATTAATATATTCTTTAATTTTTATTACACAGAGTGATTGAGAAAGGGAATCTTTATATCTTTATATATATTATTATTCATAATTCATTGATTAACAAAGCTCTACAGGTAAAACCCAATTAGAAAAGCAGGGAATACGTACTTAATAAAGTACTTAGAAAAGTACTATAAATTTCAAATCAAACAAGCTGCTAAATAAAAAAAAATAATAAAAAAGTATATTTAAATATATCTACATACAATTAGCCTATAATAATATATGACATATCAGATCACAAATCAAAAAAAGTCACAAGAGAAAATATAGGGAAAAAATGGCTTTGTCTGTAAGAATAGGGAAAATTGGGTTAAAATGTTTTTGTGTTAAAAGACGTCAAATGCATTTTATGCGTATTATATGTTCGGCACATTACGTGTATTGGCAAAGAATATAATTTATTTGTCCTTGCTTTTGATAAAGCAAAGGTGTAATTATGACCAGAGAATAAGCCCGGAATTAAGAATTTTATATTTTATACAAAAGAGTAGAGCAGTCATCTTGGTTGTTTAGTAGCTTAAACAAGAATACGTGTGAAAAATAGCTTCCCCGCATTGAGTGATCGCAGAGCAAATACTTTCAGAATATCATCTTCTGGACATCCCTAAGCTGGATAAACACCATCAGTTTTAAAATACAAAAACAATAGAAATCTTTTTTTCACTCTGTGGAGTAGTTGAAAATATGTATTATACTCCGGAGAACAGACAACTGAGGCATATTCTAATTTCAATCTAACAAATAAAAAAGAATAATGCTTTTAGTGTCTCTATTAAGTCCGGCAATCAAACTGAGGGTTTTGTATATTTTAGAAAACTATTTTTCGTAGTGCTTTGCGACTGTTAATGTGGAATCAATGATTATGCCCAAGTCATGGAAAAACTCGGATCTAGTTAGTTCTGACGATGATTTTACAATGAGCAAGAATTTCTAAGCATTTAACGAAGTTCTTAATGATTATTATCGGTCTTTAATTGGTGAGATCCATCATATCATTCAGAATAAATTGAGTTGACAAATACTAACTGAAAAGAAAATTGGGTGGAAGGAAGTGCCTTGGAAAGGACAGTAGCACAGTTTCCTAAAAGAAAAGCTGACAAGTTATCTGGATCACTTGTCTTTTTATTTTTCATGGATCTTAAAATGCGAAAAACATAATTTTCTTAAAAAGATTAGATATCAATAGTAGGATAAATTGTTTTTGACGTATCAATAAAATTGTCTATTTATTAAAAGAAATTCCGACTGATTTAATTATTCTGATATTATTGATTTACGATCTGAGCAGGGAAGCGTTTATAGTTATAGGTGCAGAATTTGTTCGATTGTTTCCTAAGTTGCTCTTTAGTTTAATATATTACTTGTTTACTACTATTATCAATCTTTATTTTAGTCCTTAATGTAGAAAAAAATAAGTATATACATATATAATAATTAATCGCATTGTATATATGCCTAAGAAGTAATTCAATTCACGTTTTTATACATGATAAAAATATTTGCTGAATATCGTTTTATGGAAGTTAGGAATTTATTTCAAAACGAATGGTGATATAAGGAATATATTAAAAAAATAAATGTGGTTTAAGTATGTTGATGAGTCAAATCAAATATTAGTGTTACTGTTAGGACTTAAGGAATGAAAGAAGGTGTTGGTTTCAAATTTAGTTTGGTCATTAACGCAAGTGTAAACCGGTAATTTAATGGTTATATTTATTTCCAGTATTTCCAAGAGATCCAACTTTATACCCTTTTGACAAACGTGGAGCACCTCGGTATCTGCTTCAGGTTCAAACCTATGTCCAGCCTCAATAATATGATTGGCAAAAGGAGATGAGATATTGGTTATAATTTGCTTAATATTATTTTCAATGAGTTTACTATGTTTTTTAACTTTCCTGTCGATTTTCATTCTCGATAATGACATTTTAGTTTTTAAACACCACATCTTAGCAACTTGATGCGATCGGTTACCAAAATATGATATACTTCGGTAAGCGTCTTTTTAAATATTACCTTATTAAATATTTGCTTATTTAAATGTTTAAGATGTTTATAATAAAGAGCGTTTATTATTTTGTCAGGATAACCATTGTTCCAGGCAATAAAAAAATATATTACATTGTGTTTTAAAATGTTTTTGGGCGAAAGGGATATTACAAAGATGGTTGAAAAGTGAATTAAATGCGGAAAACTTTTGATTAACTGGATGGTTTAAAAAAAAGGGTATAACGTTATCCACGGCCGGCCGTTGGTTTTCTATAGTTTTCAAACTCGAGTTTCATTTTGTTTGTTTTTTTAATTAAAACGTTTAGAAAGGATGCCCGATTGTTCCTGTTGTCATATGCCTGAAATTTCAGTAAGTCCTTACGGGAACCGATGAGGACTGTAAGGCTGGTCGTCCATTGGAAGCGTAGTCGCGCGACTCGAAGATAGAGCTTATACGGCCGTGTATGGGCGATCATGAGACTGAGCAACTGGTATCATTCACTGCAGGCGACTCTATACTATTTAGTTCGCAACTGTTATCATCGGAAGAAAGTGTGCTTTGTAAAATCGTGTGAAATTGATTTGCAACACATGTACTTTTTGGAACAACCTTACATAATAAGGCGTTTGAGAGCTCGTCGTGATAAGAAGAGACGTTTGTGGTAGATAAATGAAATACTTAGTAGAAGAAATTTACTGGAAAAATTCCAGCACCTGCATGACGATTTACTAAATAATCCGCACAAATTCTTTGATTATTACCGGATGAGTCTAGACACATTTCAGTACATTTTGAGTACTATAGAGTCATCGATCGCCAAAGATTCAAATTTCAGGGAGACAATAAGACCTGTGGAACGATTAAGTGTGACTTTCAGGTTAGTAAAGTTATTCAATTGTCATACATTTTTATTAGTTTAAATTGAACAAAAAACAAGTAACAACCATCTATCATGAAAAGGAAATGAAAAAAGTACATATTAGTACCAGACAATATGCAAACTTTTTATAATTCTTATTGCCCCTGATTGGTATTGTATTAGCCTACATAATCTGAAAAGTTCCCGAAATATTGTCGCAAGCCAGAATTAATCTCGCGTGGAGGTGAGTTAGACGTTTGAATTGTCCATGAGGGTCCACTTGTTTCGCTGGTCCAAGGCGAATGTACCGGTGTTGTGTAGAGAGATGATATTTGAGGATCTGTTGTTTTGCTCTCCTTCCTCAATAAGAATTTGCTGAACGTTATTTCTTACATTGAATTTGCAGTGCTCTGGAACTTTTTTTAGGTATGGAAGAAGACTAACCAAAAACTGGTAGTCGCTGTCTCCTTCTTTGTTAACAGCATGTTCGGTAAATAACTGTAACTTAGGCCTCTCGATTTCTAGAAATTTATATTCAACAGTATTCCTGTACGGTCTGCCGGTTTTTTTTTACGTTTAGGATTGCTAGTTGTAGATGTTGTTAGAGGACCAACAGGACGAACGTCAGCATTATCTGGTTGTGTATCATACTGTTTTCTACGCATTTGATGGTTGCTTGCAAGTACTGGGAGTTCTATCTTTCTGGTTTCGCTCGATGACATTTTAACTTCTCTTTGATCAGTGACCTGCACAGAACACACGAACCGAAACGCGATGAATAATTTTATGGCGTCTTCGATTGATATTGATGCGATTACAAGCGACTAATCCCATTCATGGGGGCATCGGTCGCCAGTCGCTCAAGGTCGTTTACAGTGGATGTTGTTATTGTGTTTTACTTACATTTCATTTGTTGGGATCAGTCGCTTGTATAGCTTACGTTAAAAAACGAATATGCCCAGCCAATGAGAGCATTCCGGCATTACAAAGGCGTGGCTTGCATACCGCCAAAATTCAAAATACGAATTTTTCAATGCATTTAGTTGAACAGCGAGATTTGTCATCTCTGACCTATATATTTGCTAATATAGGACTTGGTTTTGTTTGCAATAAAGAAATATTTGTAGCTATTATAGACTAGTAAATTAATGATTTTATTTATATATATTTACAGCGTAATCAAGATTTTTAAGAATATGAAAATAACTAATTTATAAATTGTTGCCAAATTGATTTTCATAGATATTTACGTAGTGCCTTATTGAAATCATTTTATTATGGTAGCGATAGAGGTATGAATGCAATATCCATGATCACTATAGATAGATGTTGGATAGGGTCAGAAATAAAAAAAGAGAAACCAGTCATTCTCAGGATACTAGAATGACTGGTAGAAAGTCTAGGTTTCGTTAGTTGAAGTTTAAACGTAGGTAATAGAGAACCGAGTACGGTGGGGTTCCTGTGTTCCTGTGTTAATCAGTAAATAAGTACAAATGCATGAGTGAGTACGGTGTATATAAAACGCATTAAACAATCCAAAAATATTGGCATTATTATTAAAGTGTGTATTTTTTGTTTGGTAATTTAGCTTATTTTAAAGATGTTTTTTCTGGTATATTAAAACTTAGTGTGAGATTACCCCTTACATGTCGTATTCCTATGATAGATACCTATAATTTATAATTTTAATAGTATAATAATTGTCAACAAACGTTTGAAGTTTATTTAAATAGCCAATTATACATTACTTAGGATATTGAAATATGTGGATCAGAGAATATCGAATGGGTAGATGATAAAGATTGCTAGGCGATGACTAACTAAAATTATATTAATTGCCAAGGAAAAAAAACCATATAAATAACGTATATACTTTTATTTAACGACTAAATTCAATATATATTACAAATAATCCTATATAAAAAATATGTTTGTTTCTTTTAATTTTTGTATAACTGTTTAGGTATTGTTTTAAAAAAAATCATTAGAGTAATGCATCATCATAGTGGCTATAAGAAGTAAATATTCCATAAATATTTTGAGGCAGCTTACTTGCTGAGTAGTTTTCAGTAAGACAATTCGAAAATTATTTAAATCATTGTGATAACAATGATATTACTTTGAAATTAAAGATTTGCCATCATATTTATCAAATATCTTAATGGCAACTAGCTTACTGAAATGTTTTAAATTTAACCAAATATACTTTAATTTTTATAATAACTCTATACTATATTAGGATTAGTTAAAATGTATTACATTATATTATATCAACAACTTAAAACTAAAATGATAGAGAAGAAACTAAATCCATCACTTCTTTAGCTAGCTTTGTCATCTCTGCTGATCACGTACAACCCAACAAATTTTTCTTGTAGTACCATGAAAAAAAAATTACTGTTCTGTATACATTTTAATAAATAAATATACTAACAGAGGTTCTGCCCCTTATCATTCCATCACCGTTTTAAAGCAATTTCAGCAGTAGCAGGCGCCCTAAAAATATTATACTTAAATAGCAATCCAAATTTAAGTACATTTGAAAATTTACCTAGCAAATAAGTAAAATACCAATAAGCTAAAATAGTCTCAAGATAAGAGATTGGTACTTATATACATAGGTAGAAGCAAAACACCTAAAGTGAAACCTCTTAAAATTGATATCTTTTGGTGCAGGATCGCATCAAAACCCTTAAAGAGTAAAGATAAATAGAACACACAAATACTGAATAATTAATACAGCATCATATTTAAGCTACATACATACCTACAAAGATAAAATATAGACTAAACTTATCTAAACTTACTTTTGATTTCAATAGTACATTTTTTTTCAATTTTTCTTTTTTTTTCAAATCATAGCTTTAAGCTTTCTTATTCCATCGCTTTATTTTTGAAATTGTTGAATTGAGTCATAAATGTAGCAAAATCATTTTCATCTATAAATATTATATATATTATAAAGTATATATAATATATATATTATAAAGTTATACCATAGCTACACAGCTGGCTGCGTAATCTAAAAAAACCGTAAAATATGTAATAAATAGAGAGGCAAACTATATTTTAGGTAAACTACTTCTCGCTTTTCTTCAAACTAAAACCGAACTATAGACAAAACATTATCCTCTTCGTCTTTAGTTGGGGAACCTAAAATTTAAATTCTTTTAATTTCTTCTTCATAATTCCATTCATGTACAAAGTAAGCAAAATCGTTATCATTCAGTACAAGATAAGTTGGTACAAGCTAATTTATTTGACTAGTTGCTATATATACATATATATGTATTTACCGGGTGGTGCGTCGCCGAACGGAACATAGGAAATCCCATGTAAATTTTAAGGGAGTCAATTATTGGCTTCCCTGTACATTTTACAGAAAAAATGTAAGATAACTTTTCGAAGAGACCAATCTGGTAAACCCTCGTGAAAAGTTTCAAAAAATTTTAATAAGCGAATCTTGAATTCTTCAATTAAATGTAATTGCAAAATTACCAAATTTTCGGTTTTCCTATGTTCCGCTCGGCGACGCACCACCCGGTAGCATTATGCAGAATGTACCATTTTATAGTCAATAGGGCGATTTTCGCTGCTCTGATTGGGCGCGACCAAACGTTGGTACATTTTGCCAAACTTTAATAAAACGCGGTACATTTTGCTTTAGACCGAATAATAATGTTTTAAAATCTGTTAGAACATTTCTAAAACAATTTTTTGCATAGAAAATAATTGTTTTTAAAGTTAAAAACAACACTAGGTAACTTCTTAATTTATATTATTTTTTAATATCTCTTACAACATTTTTAAATCATTTTTTTACATAGAAAATAATTGTTTAAAAAAAAGTAAAAAAAACTTGTCAAATTTTCAGGTGATTTTTAAAACAAAAAAAATACCCTCGGCTACTTTAATTGCTTGCAAAATTTTTTAATGACCTGCACCGTGTGATTTGGCATTGGGTACATTCCTAACATTAGAGGCCAAATTTCGATTTCTTTTACAAGTCTTTGTATTCCGCGTCTCAGAAGATGGAGGTCGTCCAGATGGTAGCCTTTTACTCCCCTTGGTCACACCAGCTTTTCTTCTGGCTAACGCCGTTGGTTGGACGTGTATAGCAGCTCCAGGTCATTTTTTTATACCAATGTTGGTTCCAAACGAACTTAAATAGGTATCCCAAGCTCCTCTATGCTTCACATTTTGCAATCGTTTAATACATCGAGTGATTATAGCGGATGAAGACCCATAAGTTTGTTGTTTTGTTTTTATTGTGTTAATCAATTTTTGGAGGAGTGTATCAGCATCAGCGTCTGTTTTTTTAATTACAACTTCCAATAAAGGATTACTAATCCGTGACACAGTTTCAGATAGTAAGCTTTCAGTAGTAGCTATTTAAATTCCGTTTTCATTACTGTTACTGTGTTCGTTATCAGTATGACGTATTGCTAAGGATGCATAAAACTCCCGTTTTTGGGCTTTATCCCCCCAATGCCAGTATTGCCATATTATAACGATGGTCAGTAGTACTTTCATGTATATCCCAAAAGAAAAAATAAACACCAGCTTGATGCTTACACAAACTACCTAATCTACCAATTTGACAAGAGCAATAACCTGCTTCTTTGTCCACATCATACATTTCGTTATTTTGCTCGCTTGGTACTTTAAAAGTAAAGTTACCTGTTTTTTTTAATTATTTCTTTTGAAAGGTACTTAGCTTTAATAAGGTGTGTTTTTAAGAAAAGCCGTTTTTTATCACAGCGTCCATGAGAAAAATCTCGTAATCGACGAATATAATACTGTTTCATAACGGTCGCAGAAAAATCGACGAGCGCAACAGTATTGTATGCTTTACACCTTCCTAATACTATGTCTTTATACAGTCTTACAGACACTTCTGAAAAATTGTTTGTTTGATTTCGGTGTGTTGAGGCGTCTCTGTAGCACAGACACCAACATTCCCTACGATTCCAGTAGTTACTAATGTAACTTATCCACTGAGGATATTTTTTTGCTAGTTGGTTTAAGATTGCTTCTTTAAACCCGTTTTCTGCTGCTGGCAAGGTTGAAGCAACTAAAATATTTTTGAAAGACTGATATAATAATGGTCTATCTTCTTTGGAAACTGCATGATTTTTGTCCCAAAGCCATCTCCATACAGCCTGCCCAATATGGAAATATAAAGTAAAAGTTTCGCTTTTGGAAAAATCTGTTGCAAAGCTCCTCTTTCCGCATCACTATCATCAGTCATGAAAAGCTTTGGCTCACCTTGGCCGCCAAATGCGTTATCACCCAAAACGCTTTTTACAAGTTGGAAGCCTGACATATAATCCACCAAACCTTGTGATTTGGTTATTATAATAGCTAGGGGTACCGCTCCAGCGACAGTGACTGTTAACATAAATGTTATTGAATTATGTTCTGCATCACAAGATGCAGTGCTATCGACGAAAACAATATCACCGGCAGTTTTCAACTGGTGAGCACGTTTCATTACAGGTGTTATAATAATAATAGCAAATGGTTCTTCATTTTTTCGGACAATAATTCCTAATTTTTCATATTCTTCTTGTTTAGATTTTAGTTTCTAGAATATACAAAAACTTTCTGAGATGCTTAAACAACAAAAAGTAAACATATAATTTTACCTCCAAAATAGCAACACCAGTACGTGGGCCTAGGTGCAATGTACGCCAAAAATCATACCAGTATCTTACTGTCCGATATTTTGGATTCAGAGAACTTTTTGCCAAATCGATCTCTTCCAATTTCAGTTCAAGTTTTGAGATATGAAAATTAATAGCCCCTGTTATACCTAATCCGTTATCAAAGTATGATTCAAATACTGATTTTGTATTAGGTGCGGCAGGTAATATACCAAGTATATCAGCAGTATTGATGCTGAGGCTGTGGTCATTTTTTATTGTAATTATGGCCGGTAAATTATCCTAAAAAATAGATAAATTTATATTTTTCCATCGAGTGTTTTATATAAAAATCACCTTAATATGTTGATGTCTTCTTATAGTTACAGTCGTAGTTAATTTAATTACAATAGAAATACTTGCTTTACATTGCAAGTTTTTCGACTTCCTATTGTCATTTTTTTTTTCTGTGAGCAGAATGATGGCATTCATAATCTTTCCTAAAAATACATGTTATTATGGCACGATACACAAATTGGTGGTTCGTAAGTATGTTGTCAAACCACCATTTTAAGCGTGAAAATATCATAGCGACATGACACCTGCTTAGCACATCTTAGCTTAATTTTTTTTCTCACAATGATAGAAAATGGGAAAAATTGGTGGAAAAATTTGTTAATAACTTAGTGCCGTTTACGGAGCGCGTTGTTTTAATTTTCTGAATATTAAAAAAAAATAATCGACAAAATCGTTTTTATTTTTTCTTGGCCTTATTTGAAAAGGTATTTTTAAATTTACTTTAAATCGCCGCACTTTTTCGGACTTTTTCCTCTCTACAAAATAGCGTTATTAAATTTGCAATCCGACGCGCCGTTTCGCCTCCGAGTAATTATCAACATGTTTGTTTTTTAAATACTGCCGTTTTATTGAAATTTATAAGAGCTTCTAAGGTGCACTTATTCGAAAAAATCCTTTTAATGATTTCCTTAATAAAAAATCCCTTTATTCTCTCTCGAGATAAGAGTTCTTACGGAAAACCCCATTAATATGAATTTGTCGAATAAGTGCGATACTTCGTTGAGACCTTAGAACTTTTTTTAAATCCATAGCCTAGAGATGTATTAAAAAAAAACAAAGTTCATGATGGTTACTCGGAGGGAAACGTCGTATCGCATATTTAATAATCCTATATTGTAGTGGAAAAAAGTGTCTGTTGATGAGAAATTAATTTCAAAATATCTTTTCAAATAAGGCTACGAAAAAATAAAAACGATTGTGTAAAATTTTTGTTAGTTCAAAATATTCATAAAACAACTGCAGCTGCAATCGCTTCGCAAACGGCACTTAAAAATGTGTCTAAAACTTATTTTATAATTTTTCTAATCTTAGACAGTTTCCGAGATCGAAATTCATTCATCACCAAATTAAGACACACTGTACAGCCAGTAGAATATAAATACATGCCTAATTATATTAAATCTATCTACCCACCTGCATAAAATACGAATGGATGCTGGTTTACTTCGCCGTAAAATCCATGCAGTTGAATCGAGGCGCGAAAACTCTGAAACCCATGCGTCGCAATCTTTTGCTGTTTTTAATTCAGCATAAAATATGTTACCTTTATCCAAAACTTCTTTTACACTGTACCGAAACTGATCAGGTAAAATATAGGATAAACCCTCAGACGTCATGGCGAAAATTATACAGGGGTCGGCATAAGTCAGTTAACTTCAAAAATAGTGCGAATGCGGCAACGGTGCTTGCCTTACCGAATTTGTGCGATTTTTCTGTATCGTTTTTTTTTCTTTTTGTTTGGTATGCAAATTGGTTAACTGGCTTATGCCGACCTCTGTATAAATGATAATCAGATAATCACTTGGGATAAACACTCAACTCAAGACACTTCTAATAAAGACTATATGTAAAAACCAGGCATAACGGCGTGATGCGGCGGCTTGACTGTATTTATGGCGTTGTTGTCATATTAATTTTCTAACTTACATCAGCTATTAAATTTATTTACTCTACTTTCTTCGTTAAATTGTACCTATTCCTAAATTGTGCAAAAGCCATTTGTTTGCCTATTATGAGTATTATATTTTTTATATTATGTATTATAGTATTATATTTTTTATTTTATATATGTATTGAACTGCATTTTCTGAATAGAAATTTCTTTAGGATGAGTAAAAGATTCGTTGCTCTTTTGAATAAGGCATATTGCACCACGTTTTAGTAAAATCTAGCAATGTGTACCTGCATTTGGTCGCGACCATCAGAGCAGCGAAAATCGCCCTATTGACTATAAAATGGTACATTCTGCTTAAATGCCACCCGGTATATACATATATGTATTGCGAAAAATTCGCTTGAAAAACTGTCACATCAATTTGTAAATGGAATTTTTAAAAAGACAACCTACATGAAAATAATTTTTCATGCAATTATTTTTATGTAGTAATTTTTCAATTCTGAAAAAGTAAAATAAAATTATGAAATTGGTCAGAAAATATTTTATATGATACGTTTTTCATTGATGGATCACCCCTCATATGCATGAGCACTTTCATTATTTCCATATATTTATATCGCTATTAAAAAACCCAAAACTCTCTAATTTGTTATAAGAATTAATTTTAATTTTTATACATACCAATTCTCTTGAAAAAAAATACATAATTTTTTCTTGGTTATTCCATTATTTCCATTCATTCATTTTAAAAGCAGTGGCTACCATATCATCAGCATCTCTTTTCTTGTCTACATTATATTACCTTATCAAATATGCCAGGTCACCTCTTGTGAGCAAGTTTACCCTTTCTATTGTGTCATTCTGAATTTTTCTAGCATCTTGAATTATTCGTTTATTTCTCACATCGGCAGTCAATTGCCCAACAAGAATATCTTCTTCAGCTTTAGATAACCTTTTTGTTCTCAACTCGTTTAAATGTCCTACATATGCGTTTAAAAAAATTTTACATCAATTTATCCTTAAGGATTAAAATTATGTCTAGGAATATAAAAATGAATGCAATATTATTACCATTCTTTAAAACATTAACTAAATTCCTTGAGGGGCATGTTCCTTGAATGCGTATGCTTCCCCCAGACTTAGCACTCCTCATTTTACATGAGCTTTTGAATCCTAAAAGTAAACAACAAAATATACAATTATGTCTCATAACTAAGAGTTTATACAACCTCTGATGTCGCTCCTGTTACCCTGTTACAATTGTAAAACATTTGTTCTTCTTTATTCTTAAATTTATTTCGGGTCTGACATGAGGCATAATCGACTTCCCTATTACTTTGCGCCCTCCAAGAGGTATATTCTTCGACATTTCTAAAATTTAAAAATGATTGTTTAATCGTTATATCATGAACATCAAGCAAATGTTTGTTTAAACTATTAAAATAAGAAAATGTCTGGGGATCATTGGTACACATTGGACATATAATGTGTTTCTTGTGTTCCTGGCCAATAAATCTGGGTGAAACTTCTTAAGATGTCTGTTCCTCGTTGATGTGCTTGAAAATTCCTTCTCACAGACTTCGCAGATTGCATTTTGTTGACTGCAAAATACATAATAATTCAAATTAGAACTAAGAAAATTATATCCCTTATTATCTTAGTGTTGCCATAATTATCGTAAACAGATACTGCAGTAGCTAAAAAAGAAATATGTCAATCGGTTGCAAAATGTTACGAACGCAAACGAAGAGATCTATCGGTTTTCGGTCCCGTCTTCAATTCTCATTGGCTGGGCATATTCGTCTTTTAACGTATGCGCTACCTTCGAGTCGCGCGACTACGCTTCCAGCAGACGACCATCCTAAATATATCATCGACGGCGACGTACCTATTCCAACATATTATATGTTTTGATCTCGCAGTTTGAGATTTGTCTTTCAAGAAAAAATATAAACACTTCTTACTGCGTAGAGATCTGCTAATCTGGGATTGCTCAATTGGTTGTAATTTTAACGGTTTACTAGATATTTTGCGATGTTCCATTCAAGTCACGATACACTCACAACGGTATGTTCCTCGTTTGACACCAATTGGTTTATTTCGCGCAATGACATAGTCTGGCAAGCAGCGTCTGATTACCGTCCAATTCCTATCACTTTCTCGGTTCATTTTATGGTGTTGTTTGTATAGTTTTTCTGAAATTTTTGGAAGCTGGCGAGTTTTATTTATTTACGTGTTACGTGGTTATTGTGTATTATTATTTATTTATATTGGAAGTGAATTTAAAATTAGATAAGCATTATTTTATTAAGTTGTTTTTTTTTTATCAAAATGTCTAGTTGTGCCGTGGCTAGTTGTATTCAACTGTTTTTAAATACAGGGTGTTGAAAAAAACACTTTTTGACTTTAAAACCAAATACCGAAGCTCTAAAACCAATACCCTTAAAAATAGAGAAAAACGGATTTCTCTTTCCCATCTTAACTTTTTAATACCTATCTTTTGAGATACATGTCAAATATGAAACTTGTCAGAAAAATCTGTCAAAAATATTGAGAGGTGTCATATTTGGCATGTATCTCAAAAGATAGGTATTAAAAAGTTAAGATAGGAAAGTAAAAGCCGTTTTTCTCTATCTTTAATGGTATTGGTTGTAGAGTCTCTTAAAATTATAAAAAGTGTTTCTTTCCACACCCTGTATTTAAAAACAGGTAAATAAACCTAGGGCATGTGATACACCAAAATGTTTATTATTTTGTGTAGAATCCAATTAAAATTTTATTGCAAATAATGCGCAACCAAAAACAAAAATCGACGTGCCCGAGCGTTTTTTTTTCGTACACACCCCTGAATTTTAAATGAATTTAGACGTAACTTTTGGGACACACTGTATACCCTTAAATTAATATTTAATTTAACATTTTAGCACGAATATGTTCAGTCCATTTTAAAGAAGACTGCTTTGAAATACCTTTGAGAGAAAAGCTATTAAATTACACTCCCAAAAATGCACACCATTTAAAGTACAATTCCGTGCCAACATTAAATAAAGGCAACTAAAATAAATGCAAAAATTTTGACCTGATTTCCCTGTTATTAATTCAACTAAAACAATAAACTAAATATATCTGTGGTATATACTTATTTCTCATTAATATAAAAGCACAAGGCTTTTGAACTTGTAAAATTGGCAAACAATAAATAATGTGTACCTACTAATTAATAATATTATGTATTAATTAATTTAATAACTATTAAATACTAATTATTATGTACCAAAAATATCTAGTATCCGTCAAAAAATCGCAGAAATATCAAATATACCATCTAATTATGCATCGCGCCTGAGAACCTTGTCTGCCGCATTACGTCACGCGATGGCCGGGCGGATGCGCAAGAACATACCGTTGTGAGTGTATCGTGATTCAAGTATTATTTGTTATTGTTTATACACTCCTGGACAAAATTATCGCACCACTTGATTTTCAGAGATTTTTTTTGTTAAGAAACAAAAAAAAATTAATAAATAAACATTCTTAACTATGCATTATTTATTACCAAAAAAAATTATATTCTATTTAACAAAACGAGATTTAAGTAACTAAATTCAATACAAGGAAAAAACATCAATTTTCACTAACTTCAATTTTGATACAAAAATAAAAAACTAGACCCAAGAAAAACAATAATGAATTCTCAATATCGTGTATTGCAACCTCTAGCTGCAATGACCGCTTGAAGTCTTCGCGGCATTCCTCGTATCAAATTTTGAAAACTTTCCTGCGGAATGTTTTCCCACTCCTCACGAGCAGCATCTTCCAATTCAGGTAATGTTCGGGGAGGAGGATTTCTTTGCCAAATGCGCCGTTTTAACATGTCCCAGGCATGTTCTATAGGATTCAAGTCGAGGCTACGGGGCGGCCAGTCTAAAGTGGTAATTCCCACATCATTAATGTATTCAATAACATCTACAGCCACGTGAGGGCGAGCATTATCATGCATAAGTAAGAAATCCGCTCCTATGAATGGCGCAAATGGAACTACATGTTCTTCAAGGACCTCCAACACATACCTACGTGCATTAAGAGCTGGTCTAGGTATGGGCACTAACTCCGTACAGGCATCGTAGGCGATGCCTCCCCAGAACATAAAACTTCCTCCACCAAATGGCTCCCTTGGAGATATGCATGCTTGGGCAAATCGTTCACCCTCTCTTCTCCAGACTCTAGAACGGCCGTCTGGTGATCGCAATGCAATTCTCGTCTCGTCTGTAAACAAAACGCGCCTCCAGTCATTTATATTCTATCCCGAGTATTGTCTTGCAAATCTTAAACGACTAACACGGTGTTGTCTGGTGAGGAGTGATCCAGTTACGGGTCTTCTGTTATTTAGATTCGCTTCATGGAGGCGTCTTCTAACTGTACGATCTGAAATATTGACATGGCGTACTTCCCTAATCAAATCATTTAAGCTACGGCTGGTAGATGTTCTGTTTCTTAGAACATTGAGGCGCAAGAAATTGTCATCTCTTTGAGAAGTAACTCTATGTCGTCCTTGTCCTGGTCTTCTTGTGTGGGTTCCAGTCTCCCGAAACCGCTGCACAGCTCGTATAACTGTTGTGTGATGCACGCCTAAAATGCCAGCCACATAACGGTAACTTCGACCTTCTCCAACTAAAGTTACTGCTTGGACCGCTTCATTTTCAGTTAGATGACGTGCCGCTCTCTCCATACTCAATAAAAAGGACGGTTTATGTTTCACAACAGTTGTATTAAATTATCACCTTAAAACGTACGAAGTACTACTGAAACTGTTCGCTTTAGGTACATATGTAACGAAAAATGCAAAATAAGGAATTTAAATGTTATATTTGATAACAGATAAATTTGACCTTGAATACCAAAATAGAGCATAAACATAGTTTTTATCCAGTTCTGCTTTTTGTATGAGAAAAGATATATAACTGTTTTAACTGATATTTATTTTTATTTACATTTTCTTGACAAAATAATCAGTGGTGCGATAATTTTGTCCAGGAGTTTACTTTGAGAATGTGTTAATTAACTCTATGTAAGTTTTTTAAATGTTGTTACAATTTTAGTCTGTATTGTCAGAAAAAATGTTCGTAAATATTTTTAAAATGTCTGTAATATATCTTAGAGTCTGATAATTGTCAGTGTTCTTGCCACTTGCCGAAATGCATCACTCCTTAAATTAGGATTAGCATTTTATTTGTGGAGAAAAGACCTACTAACTTTTCTATGTTACATTGACTCCACTTCAGATTGGACTTTTTCCTTAATATTTGTATATTTTTTTTATTTCCGTTTTATTTGTTTTTACTGATTTATTTTTTATTATGCATAATTTGCTTATATTATTTGTTTTTTATTTATTAATTACTATTAAAACAGTTTAATAGACATAAATTTATGAATGTGAGAAGGATATTCTGAAAATATTTCTTGGGTTAAATTCCTAATCAAAAAGATTATTCTTTTTTTCTGTTCTTTTTCAATTTTTAGGACCGATTTCTCTCAACTTTTTTCAAATTAATAAATAAAATTAGATTTCTCATATATCTACGATAATGTTTGCGGCAAAGTAGCAAAAAAAACTGCAAACTTATAATATGAAGCTGCATCTAGCTTGAAAGCTCATAAAGGACACGACAACTTGACAAGGTTCTTTTTGAGATGATAAAGCAGCCTTAGCACTTCCCGCGCCAACCTTAAGTATACTTTGAGCAACTCTTATGTCCTTAATAATCGCCATATTCCTTACATTTCCTCCCTTAGTTTACCTAAATCACATTTTACTGCGGAAGTTAACGTCTTCGGGGGCGAAACAAGCGCGTTGTAAATTTTAAGGGTTATTTTGGTGTTCCACTTAAGGGCCGAACTTAAAACATAATAAGTTTTACCGTCGTCGTAAGTGATGTAGTTTTTAATTTTGGATGGAAATTAGAAATTTTCTTTTCGTTTAGTTGAAAGTTGAATGTCTCGTGAGCTATTCGTGTTGGGTTTTGGAGGAGAAAACTAATTTAGAGTATTTTTATTTATTATTTTATCATGATTATTTAGTTTTAGCTAAAAAAAGAACAAGAAGACCATATCGATGAGTTTATGATAATATATGAGAATAAAATAGTTTAAATTTTAGATCAATGAATTTTGAAGTAGCTGAAAATATTACCATTTCGATGTTCTCATTATTAAATGTCGTGTTTACACAAAAAGTGTAATCTGACCTTAAAGATGAGTTAGGCAACCCCAAATATTATATTAGATATAAGTCATAGAAGTTGTTCACTTTTTGGTAATCTATAATACGTTATTAAGACGTATTTTTCTTTATTAAACCTTTAAGAGGGTTATGGGCCCAGTAATCTGGTAATCTGTGAGTTTTGTAAACCGAGAAAAATAAATTGAACATGTAGAGGAGAAGGTGCAAATATGAAATATGCTTGTAATATGGAATACCTGGGTTTTCACTAAATTAAGTGCCGCCCTCTATTAAAAAACGACTAAACTTGTCAATGTTAAAGCCCTCTATGCCCAGAGGCCTGCCATGCGCAATATAGTTTATGCTTACAGCATGTGGAGACCTGCATTTTCCGTACTGTTGATTTTAACAGATAAGTGAATGTTGAGGCTCATATTTTTTTTGTGCATGTGTTTATTTAATTACTTGTTACGATGCCTCTCTATATAAACCAAAGTTTAAGAAACACTCCCGTTTGTTTCGTTTTTTTGTTAGGATGGGCTGATATAACGTCAAATATTGATGTTATATCAGCCCATCAAATATTGATCAGAGCTGAAGAAGGTATAAGTTGATTATATTTTAAAAATGGAGTGCACATTTTACGGTCTCACAAGAACAGATCTGAAACGTATGGCATATCAGTTGGCCGTAAGGAAGAAAATCAAACACCCGTTTTCTGCATCAGGATTAGCAGGCAGAGCCTGTATCAATTTATTTTTAAAAAGACATCCAACATTGTCAGTAAGGAAGCCAACGGGGACATCATTTTCAAGAGCTGCAGGTTTTTGTAAAGAAAGAGTTAATTGGTTTTTTGATCTTCTTCAAGAACAAATGCCCTATTCCTCGAACAACGTCTACAATGTGGATGAAACTGGTTTAACAATTGTTCAAACTAAAGTATTGTCAGTCATAGGACTTAAAGGCAAACGTCAAGTCACTTCGTTAACCTCAGCAGAGAGAGGGGCTTTAATAACCGTTATTTTTTGTATGAGTGCAGCTGGCAACTTTATCTCTCCCTTGGTTATTTTTCCTAGAAAAAATATGAACATTCAGCTTATGAGAGGAGCTTCTCCTGGGTCCATAGTTGCGCATCCATCCGGTTGGGTGCAGTCTCATATTTTCACACAGTGGTTTTGTCACTTTATCGAGTACACTAAACCAACTGCAGAATATCCTATCTTGTTAATACTTGACTGCCATTACAGCCATACTTGCAACATCGAGGTAATCGACTTTGCAAGGGTAAATCATGTTAACATTTTATGTCTGCCGCACTCAACGTTTAGATAAATCTTTTATGGGGCCATTAAAAGTTCGTATTTGGATCCGTCAAACCCAACAGGCTCTTAGTCCTTTTGACATAATGAAATTATTTGGTAGGGCTTACGAAAAAGTTCAGACATACACAATAGCTGCTAACGGTTTTGCCCCACTAGCATTTTTCCTTTTTAACAGAAATAATTCTTCTAAAGCTGACTTCATTGCTGCGAAACAAGATGCAGCTAAAAGAAGAACAACTGTTAGCATTTAAGAAATCAAAAGAACAGAGACCTGTAACCTCTGTCGACCAAGGCTTATCTGCACCATTCACTACTCCTGTCGAAGAAGCTTCATGCTCTACAACTTTTGTTGCCCCTCTCGATAAACCTTCGCACTCTAGAACGTCAATTCAACCGATTGACCCAGATGAAGATCAGAACTGTGACTCAGATGTTGATTTAGATTCAACTTATTCACATAAAGCAACCCAGAAGTTGTTTTTCACCGTATGAAATATCGCCCGTTTCAAACACAATCCGAAAAAAATCCAACAGAGGACGCAAGACAGTTGGATCTACTCTGATTATCTCCTCACCAAGAAGAACTAAATGAATCGATAAATAAAAAAATGAAAGAGAGGTAAAAGCGTGTAGCGTGAAGAGAAACTTGTCTTCAAAGAAACCGTTCCGAGAAACAAGAAAAAAGCTCAGAAAAAGTTAAAGTCTAAAAACAAAAGTCCAGAAAATCCAGTTTCCTCTGATGAATCTGAGGATTCAAACCAAGATGTAGTTTTACATCTTGACGATTCTGATAATGATTTAGAAAATATACCGGGACAGTTAAAACCAAATGAGAATGATGCTTAATGCATATTTTGCGAAAATACGTTCTCATGCGATCACAGGGGAGAATTATGGATCCACCAGTGTTTAATGTGCTCAATGTGGGCTCATAATGATTGCGCATGCGCTGAAAAGGACGAGTATGTTTGCGACTGGTGCAAGTAATATGTCATTTTAGACATTGTAGGTACATTTAATTTTGATGACAGTTACAAATTTTTTTTGTGTGGTATTTATGGTATTCCATATTTGTAACACCTTTTCTTAGGTACACATTTTGCAATTTTTTTTTTAAATTACTTTTATATTTCTTTTTACATTTCGGTGTCTAATTGTCTAAAGTTTCTTTTTTCAAAATATGGCTTAATTTTATCTATTAAGAAAAAAATTTATGCATCAAACAAAATGGTATTCCATATTTGCACCTTCTCCTCTATGTTAAAAATAGAGAACTCCTTTATTGAACTTCTTTTTTTAAATAAATTAAATGTGAAGTGAGCTAGGATGGCCGAAAATATCAATACATTGCCACTGTTAGAGGGTAATAATTATAATGATTAGAAATTTTGCATAAATTTGTACTTCAAAGGGAGAATTGCTCTGAAGCATTAGAGGCACGTCCTGAAGACACTACTGCAACCGAGGTAAGAGCCAGCTTTAATAAAAGGGATATTAAGGCCCAATCGATAATTATTCGAGGAATATCAGACGAGGTTTAGATTTAATAGAAAACTATAAAAGTGGTTTGGAACAGTTTGAAAAAGAGTAATATGAATAAAATATATTTTTGTTAGGACAAGTATCATCATTTTTTCAAAAAGTAGTTATTAAGGAGCTGAAAGACTAGGAGTCACAGATAAATAAAAATGAAATGTATCATTTCCATCAAAAAATTACACGCTATTAGAAGAGTGAAAAATGCCAAGATAGATCTTGTCAAGTTCAGGTTATGGATTATTTATTTTTATACTAAATA
The DNA here is from genome assembly GCF_022605725.1 of Anthonomus grandis grandis. Classification (NCBI taxonomy): domain Eukaryota; kingdom Metazoa; phylum Arthropoda; class Insecta; order Coleoptera; family Curculionidae; genus Anthonomus; species Anthonomus grandis. The sequence continues at coordinate 31,377,542 of NC_065547.1, read as the reverse complement.
AAGTTAAACAAATGGAAAGCTATCAGGTTGTGTGTAAAATCTGTAACATCATAGACTTGCAAAGAATTGCAATAGAATTCCATAGAATTGCAAACCGAGATGCAATGTGGCACTTGAGACTAAAAACATTAGAAAGTATATGTTCACCTTGCGTGAAGCAAAGGCTTCAAGGTCTGCATTTCCTAGCAATGAAAATCTTACAAAAATAATGGGCGAGCTGGTACATAATGATGGATGAGTTCCTAACCAACTAATTTTCATGTAAAAATATTTTTTCAAGCAATCATAGATGATTTCTCATATTTCCTAATTGTAAAAATATTAAATGCTAAAAATGAAGCAGAAAATAAATTAGGAGAATATGTCAAGTGCCTTATATGTGACAGTCTAATAGTAAAATTAGGAGATTTAGACTAGATAATGGAGAATAGTTTTTGTCTTTTACAGCTTTAAGCAATTCTTTTCTCTTTTTAGATAAAAGAGATTAGTAGAATATACTGGGCCCCGGTGGGCATTTAGATTTTACTTCCAAGGACCAAAGTTTCATTCTGGAAATTTTTTGTTAATAGTTATTTTTTTGCAGTTTATGTTGTTTGTGGATCAATACTCTGTCGAGTTTTGGCTGTTTCTGTAATTTTTTTGCGGTGACCCACGGGTGGGCACGTGGTCCCAGAATGCTATTTTACATTTTGGGACCGAATGCCCACCCGTGGACACTAGCTTTAATGTGTTTTTTTGTTTCAGAGTTAAGCAAATATGGCTAAGAAATATCTATCGGATCAGGAGTTGGCAAAGGAGCTGAAGAATCTGTCCGACGACGAGTCAAGAGATATAATAGAAGACGAAATTACCGGATTTTTAGATGATTCGCTCGTAGATAAAGATTTTATTCTTTTTGAAAGTGATCTATCATCCGATAACGATTCATCCGGTAATAATTCAGATAATTCTGCCATATTATTATCCGAAGACGAAGATCTAGACGATAACGTACCTCTAGCGACTTTAACTACTAAGCAAAAATGGGATCACGTTCAAGGAGACCGACTGTCTTTCAGTGAAAGCCCTCAGAATGTTGGTGTTGTTCCAGCTGTTAGTGCAGACTTTGCAGGGAAAGAACCAACTGAATTCTTTAACTATTTTATCGACGATTAGATAATTAATCTATTTGTGACTGAAACCAGTAGGTTTTCTTCACAGCGAATTGCTGTGGCAATAGCAGATCCAAATCGGAAGGCCAAGGTGCCGAAATGGGTGGATACCAATCCCGTGAAAATGCGAAAATTTTTTGGCATTATATTATGGATGGGCATTCTTCCAATGCCTCAGTTACAGGATTATTGGTCAACCAAATCGTTGTACCAAAATCGCATACCCACAATTATGAGTAGAAACAGATTTAAAGGTATTTTGGGCATGTTCCATGTAAGTGATAATGAGAAGGACAGACCCTCTGATGACCGACTTTACAAAATATCCGAATTTCTTGACATGCTGAAAAAGAACTTTAAGTCCTCCTACATGCCCGAAAAAGACATTTGTATCGACGAAAGTAATTCCGTTTCGAGGACGCATTTATTTCAGACAATATATACCCAATAAGCGACACCGATACGGTATAAAGCTTTTCAAGTTGTGTGTATCTGGAGGATACACTTGGGATTTCAAAGTATATACCAGCAGAGAAAAATCAAGTGAATTTGCAGTTTCTGAAAAGGTAGTCATGGAATTGATGGAAGGTCTTTTGGACAGTGGCCGCACACTTTACACTGACAACTGGTACACGAGCGTATCATTAGCCAAAAGACTGATTGACCGAAAAACGCATTTAGTTGGTACAATTAGAGCAAACCGCAAAGGTAACCCTCAGGAAGTAATAAAGGAAAAGTTGAATCGAGTTGGAATTGTAGCTCGGCAAGATAATGACAAAACTGTAGTCCTGAAGTGGAAGGATAAGAGAGACGTCATCATGCTAAGCACCAAACACGATGATTCTACCGTTACTTTAGCAAAGAAAGGAAAGGAAGTTATTAAAACGAAAGTTATTTAATCGAAAGTAATCAGGGCAAGGCCTATCGACTTGTCGGATCAAATATCAGCATACGTGCCTTTTCTAGGCGAACTTCAAAATGGTACAAACGCCTAGTGTTTCATCTCATTACTGCTACAACAATAGTAAACGCATTACATCTTTACAATAAAATAAACAAGAAAAAAATCAGCATCACCACTTTCAAAGAAGAGGTAGTTTCAGGTCTCTATTGAAAACGACGAAAAACTTTATACTGTTTCTCGTCCTTCGACGTCAAGAACGCAACGCTGCACGTTGAAGGAAGTGGAAGGCCAAAAACGAGTTACTCGAAAGAGATGCACTAAATGCTACAACACCATGTCAATGGCTCACAATGCTGCGTACCCCCGAAAAAATGCGAAAAAGGTCAATACAATTTGTGTACCGTGTAATATTCCCCTTTGTATTACTTGCATCCAAAAACATTTGGCTTAAAACTTCAGTGTCAGCAGTTTGTTTTTTTTTTTTTTTTGTCAAACGTTAGGTCGTTTTAGTAAGTTTTATTATATTTAGTTTAGTCATTTTTATGGTATTTTAAGTTTTGGTTACATAAGAAAACGACTGTTTTTTTATGACAATTTATTTTTAACTTTTAAGAGTATTTTTTCTGTCTTAAGGTAATATAACATGATATATTAACTCAAATGTTGTTTTTTTCTACTCTTATAAACTAAATACCTAAACTATTCAAACTGCCCAACCCAATATATTTTTTGGCTCATCCTGGGACCAGACCGTCGTTTGGTATAGGCAGAATCAATGTAATCCATGCTCACGGTGGAGCACGCGGTCCCTGAATAAGCGATGCGATGTGCCCACCGGTGGGCATGTGGTCCTAGAAAGCAAACTCGAAATGCCCACCGGTGGGCACATCGCATCGCTTATTCAGGGACCGCGTGCTCCACCGTGAGCATGGATTACATTGATTCTGCCTATACCAAACGACGGTCTGGTCCCAGGATGAGCCAAAAAATATATTGGGATGGGCAGTTTGAATAGTTTAGGTATTTAGTTTATAAGATTAGAAAAAAACAACATTTGAGTTAATATATCATGTTATATTACCTTAAGACAGAAAAAATACTCTTAAAAGTTAAAAATTTCGGGCATTTCGAGTTTGCTTTCTGGGACCACATGCCCACCGGTGGGCACGCGGAGCTCAATGTGTTAATATGGTCAGGATCAAAATAGTTAATTCAGGTATTAAGGAGAAGCATTAAAATATTCAGCCTATGAACCAAATAGGACACCGACATCAGCCCTTCCAAAAGGTAAGGCCCCTCTTCCTATTGGGTAAGATCCAATATTGTATAATGAAAGAAATGCTTTAAGTAAGTTTAAAATTTTTGGATAGAGATGCTGACCCTCTATCAAGCCTAAAAGTAGAGTATTATAAGCTGTTATGGTTGGATATTCTGGAGGAGGATTCAGACTATGGTCATGACAGGAGATAAAAATCATTAAGTTAAGAGATTTGCGCTTTTTTATCTAAACTGGGATTAGCCTCATCTGAAATAGAACAACAAAGCCCTACCAAAGAAATGATAAAGGAAATGATGACATGAATATGAGAAAGATAATTCACACGACTATGCTGAATTTACTAAAAAGGCAAAATCGTGTAAAGTATATATTCTATAGCTTGAGTCAGTACAGTGGCAACAATCCATTAATAGTGAATTCGAATCATATGGAAAGCTCGAGGGATGGACACCCACAGAGTAGAAAAGAAATCCAGAATTGTAGGCAAAGGTTGTTAAGGGCCATTTGATTCATGTGAGTTTAGCTACTCACCTATTTATAAACGTCAAATTAAAAGAATACTATTATCAATGTATGTTGAATATGACTGACTATAAGCGAAATTAATGTACCAACAGCGTTCCTAAATGGAGAGCTAAATAATGAGGTTTTTATAAAGAAATCTGAAGGCGTAAATACCAAGTTTCAATTATTAAATCAAGCCATTAGTTATTGCTTAAGAAATGCCACTAAATACTGGAACTTCAAATTTGTAGAAGGTATGAAGAAGTTACAAGTTCAAAAGGTCAGAATATGACTACTACATATCAGAATGTTTGTTTGGTATTGTTTGTTAATGATGCAATAATTTTAGTTCTCAAGATTTATATGACATACTTAATATAAAATATATGCCTGATATAAGATCATTTCTAGGAATGAAGATATTTAAGTTAGAAGATCTTCTCCAAAGAAGAATACTACGTTTCAAAATTTTAAATTTATAAATATTAATAATTTTTGTGAAAATTTATAGCTAAAGAAGTATTATATCGATAAATTTATGTTTGAGTCCATAGTGATCTGTTAACTCTAGTCAGGTCTGCTATAATTCCTCTGTATCGGAATAACAGTCTCGCTAGTTGGATTTAATAGAAATCTGGTTGGATAGATCGATGGGAGAGATAATCCAGACCTGGAGAATTTGCCCACTCACTTGCTGCACTTTACTCCACTGTGCCCCGAACTCAACATAGTTTAGACTCTTCCTCCTTCCTTACGTGTCCAATGCATCCCTGTACTGATTATTTTCGTTTAATTTATTATCTTCTTCCCTTCCAGTCATCTCCAGAACACATCCACTTGAAAGACTGTCGAATATCTTTCAAGCCAAAAAGCTTGTCCTCGATCGGTGTCACTACAATATCCTACAGCTCCTATGGCTATCTGTTATCCCTATAGTGGAGGCCAGAGCCTCCCTCTAAATCCACAGTGGCATTTCCAGCAAACGCATGAGGATCTTCAGCGCTGCACCTGGTGGGGTTGTTATTGAACCTGTAATGCCGATTACCGGCCAGCCTTTGCATTACCAGTTTTTGAAAATGTGAAGCCTGTTTGTTGCCCTCCACCACACAACCGATCCATACTCTAGGTCTGATCACAGCTGTATATAAAGGTGTAGGATGTTATGCTTTAGACCCCACTTCCTTCGTGGACTATCTCGATGACGTCTTTACTCCACATTAGCTTCCTGTCCAATTACATACCTAAGTACTTGACCTTTCTTATTTTTAGGACAAGTATATTAGGAGTTCGGTTTTGTGAGGATTGCATACTCTCTGCATGCAATCACACACTACCCTATTAATAAATTTGCCTGTAACCAGAAACAGTCCATCGTCTGCGTAAGTCTGTGCTTAGAGCCCCTATTACTCAAATGCCTTAGGAGACCGTCCATGACCAGACACCATAGCTTTGGCGACAGGCGACAGGCGACAACTCTATTGCGGGCATTCATCCTTGAACCACCCCAATCTTTGCCCGGTGATCTTCCACTGGCATTTGGGTGTGAAGAAGGCGTAAAAAGTGGAACTTCGAGCCAACAAAGAAAGAATAAACCACAAGGTTCATTAAAAGGATGAGACAGGTATTACAAACCTATCTTAACAGCAAAAATATCTTTAAAGCATTGAACACATACGCTTGTGATATACTCGACTTGAGTAAAACCGATATCGAGAACTTACAACGGAAGATCAGCACCCTTCTGACAAAATCACACAAACACCCCGCTGTACAGTAAAGCAAAAAACGCTACCTTAACATCTTAGAGGAAGAGTACTCATAGATATCGGCAGACAGCTGAATAGCTAAATAGCAAGTCTGAGATCACACTTTAAGAAATAGGCACAGCCTTCTTTATTGCATCATGCAATATGCCAGGTAGACAAAGCATCACCTCTGCGATTGAATGAACAGGAAGTAGGCGTACCTCCTAAGACCAATCAAAAGAAGATGCGCATTGAGAAAGAAAAGTTTCTGCATGGTCGGCATCTCAACAAGATAAGCCAGGATTAGTGGCTTTCTCCCAGAGTAATCTGACAACAGGCCAATGAAGCCAGTGTGTTGCTGGTCTGTAGGACCAGAGATTTCCTTGATTTTTGCCTAATTGAGGGCTCCTTCAACGTCAAAGGAAAGAGCGAATGCAACCTCCTTATTATTGATGGCCCTCTCTGCTTTTTTAACTACGGCGGCGGCGTGTAGAAGAGTTGCAGTAGGTCGCTCTTTGATATACGCGTGTACACGAGTTCTGCAGCGGATCTGTATTCGCATTTCCCTCTGCTAGGAAGGGAATCACGGCGTGGCATTTTAGTTCCCCTCTTTAGTGCTTGTCCTATCTCCTACCTTTAAATAGCCTATTTTACGTCTTCTATCCGAGCTGAGAAGGTTGACTAGTCTGGCGGGATCAGACATCGTTTTCAAATTTATAGAACCTTTGCCAGCTAGCTCTTTTGTTTCATCTCACTCTGTCTTAAAGCGATTTTTCACCCATTTATACTCATGCCAAGTCTCTTGAGATCCTCCACTATAGTACCTTGCGGGCACTTTTTCTTCTGAGAATACATGCCGTCTCAAAAGCTTAATTAGGTAGTTGACCTAATTCATTTATTCATTTCTCTCATTAGTATTAGCCCGCCTCTTTCAGGTGAGCTCATACTGGATAGTTTCCAGGACTTTAAAAAAATACCAGTATTCAATGGAGTATTCTTCTTTTTGCGCCGAATTCAGTAAAGGTTGATGATCAAAAGTGGGGTCCTATTTCTGATGTTTCGTATGTAGGACAGTCGCTTTCTTCCCAAGTCTCTTTTTTCTTCCAACTTTCCCTCATTTATTAGTTGGAATTTTTCATGCCGGACTATGCTGTTTTCCTTACTTTTATGATATGTAGTAGCTTTCGATCATCTAGTCTGTGAAGTACCTTTCTCTCCGTCTAAGAAATCCTCAAAATTCGTCTCTAGCGCCAGAGTTCACTCGCTATCGGATAGGTCTCTTACATCGCATGAATCATTGGCGTGCTTTCTCAACTCTAGTCCTTAATTCGTTATCAGAATTTGTGCATCCTTCGATTCAGGATTCCAAATATTTAAAACTTTCCTTTCTATATTATATATGTATATATTTAATACTTTATCGAAAATGATTTATTAATTGAAGAGGTTGGACAAATTTTCCTTAAAAAAAGTACTAAATCGATGGACTTATTGTGACTTTTAAGAAATTATTATTTTAATCTTTATAAAGCCAAAGTATTGACTTTGCCAATAAAAAAACTAACTAAAGCAACTATGATTATAATAATATCCTGCTATTTTTATATAATTTTCTCTAAATGTAACTTCTTAAGTAAAATTTTACATAACGGTCGAATCAAACCAAGCACCACAGTATTAAAACATCAACCTTAAGTTCAAAAACCCCTATTGACTTTTACGCTGAATTCCCTCTCGAATCCGATTTATATTCATCATCGTTCCCCCAATCACTCACTCACCGATATGAATTGAATAGAGCTGTCCAGGCCAGACGTAGTAACATTTAGACTATCAAAGAGATAAAAGTGACGTCGAAAAATCGATCGATCGACCACCCCTCAAGGCTTAATCGAATATTATAACTGTCAGGTGCAGAAGACCAGCGTTTCATTTTGTCATTCGCATGTTGCGGACTTGTTCTGATCGAGTTTGATTGCTTTTCCACTTATATTAAAAATCAGAAATTAAAAACTGTATCCGCGATGATAATGGAGGAACTTGAAGACAATTAAATTTTTTTATGATGAAAGGATTTTTATTGTTGAGAGTTACGGCTTTGTCATATGGCGACAAGGCTTTAATTAAGAAGAATTATTGACAATTTAATTCGGTTTTACTATCTATCGAAATAGACATCTATTTCAGCAGTATAAATTTGTAATAATAATTTAATGAAAAGCGGAATGTTTTATATGCTTAACCCCAAATCTTAAAAAACTTCAATCGTTTTTTCAACTCTTTCTAGGTATTTCAATAAAAAATTTAGGTAATTTTTTAATATGTATAACCCCAAACACAAACGACTCCGGATTGACATACTAGGATGCAACGAAGCAAAATGTACAAACTCCGACTACTGCATCATAAACAAATACTACATATACTTCTCCAGAGTTAATACCTCCAGAAACAAAAACGGAGGAGCAATAGCCTTAGCATTATACAGTTATATGAACTGGCATTCGAAAGGAACGAACAAGAAATAGAGGAGTGTTTGTTTTGTTCCGCTTTCTTGTAATTGTTGTTGATAATTGTACTTGTTTGGTGTGGTGGCTTATCTCACTCGCACCTTTAGAAAGTCTAATACAGTTTTTTTTTCCAATTTTTCATACAATAATCTACTGAATATTTTTTTAATGTGCTGTATTTTTTGTAACAGCTAAAAAATTTATTCTTTAAAATTTTCTTTTATTTGCTACCAAATAATATATACCTTGAGACTAATCAACAAAAGAAGAATTTTATTAAGACTATTTTTTCAGAATAAAAAAAATATTCTTAATAGAAAAAAAAACATGTTCAAAAAATATACATTCAACAAAAATACATCTTGGCAACGTAGAATAAATTTTATGTTAACAATCCAAGTATCCATTGTTATCACAGAATAAACGATCTCACAGAAGCGAAGGCTAGCCGTTTTTACCGAACCGGTTTTTCATTCAGGCTCCTCCCATTTACCCCCATTCTAACGGGTACAACTATCGTCGCCCACGTGGTGTATCGGGTCATAATTAGTGTATTAGTACGAGCGTTAGTGTGTATATTTGCGATATTTTGTAATTTGCCGTTTTTTATTTTCCTTAAAGTAGGTATACAAAAGTTACATTATTAGGTATTAATATTATGGTTGTTTAAAAGCTTTGAAAAGTTCAGAATATTCCCTAATTAATTTGTCGTGCCATGCAAATAAATACAGAATAAAAATTATTTAATTTAATAAACATATATGTATATGCCTAAACCATATGTATCTATTTATGTGTACATACGTGCAGGTACATAACATTGTAAATAGATAAAAGTATTAAGGTTGATTTAGGTATACAGTATTTTTATGTGATAAAGAATAATGACTTTAATTTTCAATTATCTGTCTTTTTATGGACTGGTTTACCCATGCAAGTGCATAATATAGTAGTAGTAAAACCCTTAAAAATCTTATATTATGTTCTAGACAATCATAATGGACGGCGACTATACAACGTATAATACCTTTATAACATATGGTTATATACAAATTATATATAAATATATAAAAGCCGATGATACCTACTCTTAAATGTGTTGTGTTTAAAACATACGAGAAAACATACCTGCGTATAAACCTTCCAGCTAAAATTTAATTTAAAAATACCTACCTATGTACACACTCTTAAAAATAGGTAAATAAAAATTCAACAATTGTATAGATTTTACATACAATTTGATTCTGGAAATGGTACAGAATCAATTTGTGTAGAATTTTTCTATGCTATTGTGTTTAAACAACTGTGGTTCTATAATCAACAAATTGTGTATCAATTTGATTTATTTTATTGTATATATAGTACACTATTTGTGTACTTAAATTCAACAATATTTTATATTTATTTAATATAATTGTTCAGTAAATAAGCAAACTCTTAGTGTTTTTTTTAACATGGTATGTACAGGAAAAAAACACAATTTGTGCATTTTAAATACACACGTTAGTGTAGGTTGTTTTTACAATATATTTTATTTTCTTTCATTTCAACTATAAAATTTTATTACAAATTGTGTATATTAATACTATATATTGTTTTATAAATTTAAATATAGTGTAGGTTACTTATTTTAGGTTTGTATATCAAATTAATATAAGAACTGGAGTTTTTTATTACAATGTTTTGTATTTATATTTATAAAAATTTAAAAATAATCAATATATTTGTATAAAAAGTAAACAAATTGTTTAAAAATTTAAAATACATTTTAGAGAATTTCGTCATAAATCTGTGTAATAATAAATTCTAGGGCGCCTGGGAAAAACAGGATAGGTCATAATTTGATTAAAATAAAATAAGTTTTGTAAAAAATGGCAAATAAGTCAGGCCCAACGTTTGGTAAGAAAAGAAGTCATATAAGAAAAATACAGATTGAATATGTATTTTCCATATTGACTGTTTTTCCCGAGCACTCTAACATTTATGTTTTATAAAAATTTTGTAATTTTTGTAATGTTTTTGTTTTATAAAAAGTTGTATAGGTAGGGTAAAAAAATTCAATTGTTTTAAAGAAACATTTTTTTATTTAAATACCTTTTAAAAAAGTACATATAACCTGCACAACAAAATAAAAAAACTTTAGTAGTAGTATTACAAATCCACATTAGAAACGCAAATAGGAACTTAAAATGGAAATTCTTAAAAACACGAAATGGAAAATTGAAATATGTTTTTTCTTCATAACAGAATTAGCTTTAGGTCCCTTTTAAAGTCATAAAAAGTGCCATTTTCAACACCTTATATTAAAAAAATAGTTAACAAGTATGACATTATGATACATGAAAATTTTTAACATTTTATGTAGAATTTAAAAATGTGACTATAGGGTGGTTCGTTTACAATAAGTAAGGTTTTGGCATGTTTACATATACCGGATTTTCATATCCCATGGAAATCAAAATGATTGTTATTTCGTTTTAAATCGCCCTTCATCAATTAATTTCAAAATCACTTAATAAAAATAAATGACACAACAAAACGAAAAAACTTAAAAGAAAATAGAAATACCTAATAGGAACGTAATTAGGAACTTAACGAAAATTCTTATGTAGATACATACCTACATATTAACAACATACAGTTTTAAGCTAAGGGTTTTATTTACAGGTACATAATAATATGCTCCTGGAGTTGGTCCAATAAACCCCACTCCTTAAGTTTATCTTCAACGAATATATCCATATTTTTCTTATGCAATTTTAACACTTTTAACAATTAATGAAACGAAAAAACCTTAAAACAAATTAATGCCGGTCGGTTGATTGAAGGACTGAAGAATGAACAGTTGAACACCTTGGCACTGGGAATTATCAGCAATGCTGCCAAATCAAAGGTATCTTAAAGATTACACCGCCAATTAAAAAAGTTACGTTTCCTTTTTCCTTACGCGTGTTATTATCACGATATTATTTAAATAAATAAAATTAGAACTTATGCTGATTGGGCTTATTTTTAAATATCCCGTTAAATCATTTTCAATTAACAACTTTAAATCGATTGCAAATTTTGATGCATACCTTTACAACTGTTTAATATTGAATCTGGCAACATTGACGCTAATAACGAAGTTCTAGCGGCAAGGGCGTCGGGCGCGTCCTCCTTTATACACAATTGTGTATTATAACTACACAATACATGTTTTAAAATTCTACAATTGTGAAGGGCTATTAGCAAGAATCTTTTTTAATCTACAAAATTGTAAATAAAATCAACACAAGCCAGAATAAAAAATTAATTAAAAATTGTAGTAAAAATATACTTGGTTGTTAGATTTTTTACCAAACTGCATTGGATTTAAAAAAAAAATGTGGAATATTTATACACATTATCTTAATGATTAATATCCACTTATGATGTATTAATTTAATATGCAATAATTGTATGAAATATACACATTAAAACATATACAAAATGCCTAAGAATTTTTGTACAAGACTGTGAGTTATTATCTAACAATTGTGTATTAAAATTAAACATTTTTTTTTACACAACAAAATGTGAAAAAATCCATCAGGATTTTTCTGTGTGCATACAGTGAGAGCCAAAAGTCCGGAATAAATTCATTTAAAATTCAGGGGTAGGTTCAAAAAAAAAAACGCTCGGACACGTCTATTTTTATTTTTAACTGCGGGTTTTCTTACTATAATTTTATGTATACAGGGTGGTCCAAAAATAAGTTACGACCATCAACTTCAATTTTTGAAATGGAAATACCTATTTTTTATTCTGTATTCTTAAAGAACAGAAAATTCTAGACATATTTCATGTACAATGTCCTATACATATCTTCATTTGTTTTTGAGTTATTGACAGTTGAAGATCGGCATATTTGCACTTTTGACATGTTATAAAATCCAAACGGTTAAACATAGACAAATGCGGTTTGCACTTTTAATCGAAGCTTTTTTAAAACCATCTGTTGACACTAGTTAGTAAGTGTCAACAGGTACTGAGAAATTTACGGTTGAATTTCTAAAAAAACATTCAAAATATTAATGTATTTCATCAAAAGTATTGTATAAACATTGAACAAGAAGAAACTATTCTAATCTAGACCGAATTAAATGTTCAAATTGAGCCCCATTAACTTCTTGACAGTAAGCGAGTCTTGATTCGAATTCTCTCAGAACGTTGCGTATCATTTCTTGAGGTATTCGTTGAATCTCATTTCTTATATTAATTCTTCTAAATTGTTGGGTTTATTTACATACACTCTATGCTTTAAATAATTCAACAAAAAGAAGTCCAAAGGAGTCAAGTCAGGGGACCTAGCAGGCCACTCCAATTGACACCTTCGCCTAATCCATCGACCCGGAAATACCTCACTTAAATATTGGCGCACGGCTCTGCTGAAGTGTGGCGGCGCGCCATCTTACTGGAACCAAATTGAAGCTGGAATATTGAAGAAAAATGGGCCTATGACTCTGTCATTGATAATGCCGGCCCAAACATTCACAGATTGAGGATATTGGGTATGAGCTTTAATCACCCAATTTGGATTGGAGGAAGACCAGTAACGGCAGTTCTGTCTGTTCACTGTACCATTGAGGCAGAAGGTCGACTCGTCAGAAAAAATTATTCTACGAGTAAAAAGACGGTCGTTATGGCAGACATTTATTATAGTTTCGCAAAACTCTAATCGACGATCTGTATCATCTTCGTTAAGTTCTTAGATTAATTTTAATTTATAGGGATGATATTTTGCCTTTTTCAAAATCCTTCTTAAAGATGTTTTTCCAACATCGTTATCTAGTGCTGCCTGTCTAGTCGGTGTATGAGGATTTTCTTCAATAGACAAAATAACATTTAACTTCTTTTCCTCGGAAATTGAGGGATGATCCGATCTGGGTCACTCTCTGACGTGACCTAATTCCCTAAATTTTCTTTCTAGTTTGCTAACGGTAGACTGAGATATTGTCTTATCAGGATACTTGGTATTAAACATTTCACAAACCTGGTGTTGGGTCCTAATGCGATCACCACATAATATCATAATTAGTATTTCTATTCTCTCAGTTTCACTTAACTTATTCATTTTTTCAGGCAATATTAAATTTTACAATAAACAAGGATAAGCCTGCTTGACACCTGTCACTTCAAAAAATGATAACATCATTGCAACAATGGATGAAAAAAACAAAAAAAACAAGGTTACCTTAGTAAGGGTGTTACATAGTTGCATGAATTATTGTATGTTCAGAAATTCAACCGTAAATTTCTCAGTACCTGTTGACACTAACTAGCTAGTGTCAACAGATGGTTTTAAAAAAGCTTCGATAAAAAGTGCAGACCGCATTTGTCTATGTCTAACCGTTTGGATTTTATAACATGTCAAAAGTGCAAATATGCCGATCTTCAACTGTCAATAACTCAAAAAAAAAATGAAGATAGGTATAGGACATTGTACATGAAATATGTCTAGAATTTTCTGTTCTTTAAGAATACAGAATAAAAAATAGGTATTTCCATTTTAAAAATTGAAGTTGATGGTCGTAACTTATTTTTGGACCACCCTGTATACATAAAATTATAGTAAGAAAACCCGCAGTTAAAAATAAAAATCGACGTGTCCGAGCGTTTTTTTTTTGAACATACCCCTGAATTTTAAATGAATTTATTCCGGACTTTTGGCTCTCACTGTATGTATATGTATATTGTTAACATATTAACATCACACAAATAGCAGACTTTTTCTCAGCTAGTGCCTTACTAAAGGCAAATATTATTTACCATTATAATAAAACAACTTTCCACAAAAAAACACAAAAATTCCATTCCAAAACAAATTAAAAGTATACTAACCTACACCTCTATCGTGTATCAAAACTGTCAAATAACAATTTTTATAAAAATAATAATTATTATAATTATTCTAAAAAGCAAGGACCAACATAAGCTTTAACAAAAAAAAATCCTATTTGAAATGTAACTAAATTTTGTAGTTTGCTCCCGTATTATATGAATATAACCATTTCGATTTTAAAAATAAAAGCACTTCGTTCGGTGTATGCGTTTACTACAACTTTACGAGATATCTCAGTGTATTTGCGCCGGGTGCATCTGTCAGTTGGGCTTATAAAAAACTGGTTCACGGATATCAAAGGAGCCGACGCAAGCCTTCGCTTCTGTGAGATCGTTTATTCTGTGTTGTTATTGCATTTGTGAAGCTAGCGTCCGATCGATATCCATGAACCGAAATCGAGAACGCAGCATATGTCATTTACCAGCAAGCTTATAATCCGCGCCCGCTGTTCTTTAATCAATATAATCTGGTATTTCCTGAAATTCCAAAGGAATTTTAATAATTTTTTGTTCAGATATTAACAATGAATGATTAACTCGATTGATGGTGATTAAAAATCTCTATAATCTAAGTATTTTTTGGTGAAAATAAATTAAAAAGTCAAATAAAAAATGGAAAAAAACTCCCAACACCCTCAGGATTTCGATAAAACTTTTTTCTATAATAGATAAAAAATATCTAAAGCGATTTCAGATTATTGCAAAACTCTACAAACGAAAGTTTTTTGGTAAAAAATTATTGAATTGTTATATATTATAAAATATAAAAGGCTATAAATTTTATCCAAATCCTTTGAAAGTTATAGCCACTCATATTTGTTTAACAACTAACAATTCAATAATATTTTATCAACCATCTGAAATCGGATTAGATTTTTATTGTCTATTATAGAAAAAATTTTTATCCCAATTGGAAAAATCTAGTCCATTTTTACCCCTTTGGGAGTTTTTGATTTTTTAAACATTTAATTTTTTAATTAATTTACATAAAAAAGCTTAGTTTGTAGAAGTTTGTAACCACCATAAATCGATTTAGTTATTCTTTATCTGGACAAAAAATTATTGAAATATCTCGGCAATTGGTATTAAGTCAATTAACAGCAGGCGCGGATTATAAATAGGTTGCTGGCAAACGACATACGCTGCGTTCTCGATTTTGGTTGCTGATTAATATTGTCGGACGATAGGTTCAGACCGGTCGCACATTGGATAAGAATTTGTATCGTACGTAAACGTACGATTCTAGTCGTACGAATTAACTGCGCACACTGAATACGTTTTTCTCCGTCAAATAAGATAGGGGATAAGCAGTGTTTCGGTGACATGGTATTCATTAAACCCTCTTACTTTTTATTTGCTTTGTTTGGAATTTGTAGCGTAATAAACCTATACCTTCAAGATAATAATTCTCTTCTAATTCGAAGAGAATTATTCTCTTCTAATTCGGAGACGTCGTGACTATCGAAGAACCGAGTAGGTGCGTAAAATATATTTGAAAAGAGAGGAATTCGGTGAATTTCATCATATTATGGAAGACTTATCTAATGACCAATTAGTGTATCATGGTTATACACGTATGAAGAAAGAAACTTTTGAATATATTCTGAACAATATCAGACCGACAGGTGACTAAATACAGTAACGATTGATTGTAACTTTGAGGTAAGGAAGTAAAATATAGTTCTTTTATTCATACTGCCCTGCTTAACGAAAGTGCCGTATGTGCAAAAATTAGCAAAATTAGTTTTTTTGGTCTTTGGATTCTATGTGCAATTAGGTATCTTATTGCTAAGTAAAAATGCAGTATATGCCATAAAAAATTTAAAAAAACGTCAATTTTATTTGCAGCATATACACAATTTACCGTACATACTAAATAAAAGCGCAGTATCGGTCATGTACTAAACTAAACCGCAGTAAATGATATGCATATACTACACTCTTATTAAGCAAGTGTCTGTTACTGCTACCTTGCGTAGTAAAACTCCTTCCATTTAATTGAGCGCGTCAACAAATAATATTATGGTTACAATAATAAAATAAATTTATGTTTTTATGCTGGACCGTCTGGAATGTTTGTTTTGCGCGAAATTAGACGATGGCGACGCACACTGACAACGTTTGGCTAAACATAAACAACACGTAAAGATTTTAATTCGTGGCATTATAAGTTGGCTTGGAAGTTTGTTTATTTAATTTATTAGTGACAAAATACGCCGGTTTTGACAATGTCAAAGCGTAGTGATAAAATAATGGCACTTGTGAAGGCACAATCTAAACCAATACATCGGTTATCTATCTATGTGTAATAAAAAAAATGTTGTTCCAAATAATTTTTTATCTACATTGGTTTCTTGTGATAATAAATATGGGGACGAAATATTAGGACCACAGGAACAAGATATTTTGCAGGACTTTCAGGAGACAGGAGAAAATCCACGATGTGGTAAGTTTTTAGTTTTAAGACTTATTTTAAGATCTGCATTTTACATAATATTTGTAAATAATACAAAAACTGTTTTTGCGAAGGTATTTGCTAGGTAATTTAAATTTCTACAATATTTAAATGTTATTGTGTTTGTTTGCAAATTATGCCAAATTTTTCAGAAAATGTTATTTTTAGATCAGATTATTAGTGATGGAAATGAGGTTCCTGTTCGTATGTTTGCAATTCCAGAGAAACAAGATGTTCTTCTAGAACTAGCAGAAATCCCACTAGATGGTAAGTTTATTTTTAATATTAAACCCTTATGCAAAAAAAATTCGCAATTTTTAGGAAATTTTCATTATATTTTCTAGACAATTTAAACCTCTTTAAATTTCTGCCAAACTTCTTCTTGTAGAAAAATCTTGCAAGTTTTTCAGATAATTCTATTTTTCAGATTACAATATTATTAGTAATGAAAATGAGGTTCCTATTGGTCTGACTGCATTTCCAAACCCCTGTGATCAAGATGTGCTTCAAGAACTAGCAGAAATCCCACTAGATGGTAAGTTAATTTTATAATTTTAATCTCTTGTGCAAAATGCGCGCTTTGAGGCATGTTTCTTTGTCTTTGCTAGATAATTTAAACATCTTTAAATTTCTAGCAATTTTGTTCTTCAGATGATGTTATGCAGTGCATTGTAAACACACATTCAAATATAACTGTACTGGCTACGGGAAGTAATTTTCCTGATACCATCATAATAGAACAACAGATAGATGCTGAAAATATTACCACTGAACAAATACACCATTATAACCAAAATACAGATGCAGGTCCATTGAAAAAACCTACAGATATCAATCTACATAACTATGAACAAAAAAATAATGCAATGCAAGTAAAGAATGTTTTAACATAGAGAGAATTAGTCCACTATCACATTGAAGGCGATTTCTTTACGACGATCAGTAAATCTCTTTACGCATGGAAGCAACCTAGAAAATCAACTTGAAGTTCAGTTGAGTGCTGATCAGGGTGGAATCATAGTTTCAGCAGACAACCTAGGGGAAGGGAATGCAAACGAGTTGAGTGATGATCACCCTAAAATCCCAGTTTTGACAGAAAACGTCGTAGAAGAAGAACATGCATTGGAACCGGCTAACTTATATACCAAAGAGTGAAACTTGAGAAAGAGAAAAAAATATGACCTGACGTTCGAAACACGTAAACGTATAAAATTAAACCAGATAAGAGAAGACCATAGACCGTTGCCGTCGTGCGATCGTGATAAATGCAGAAAAAAATGCAATATTAAAATCTCAGAAGTTCGACGTTCTGAAATCAATCAGCAGTTTTGGAATTTGCCTTGGTTAGAACGGCGAACATTTATTTTTAGCAGTGAAAAGGCAACCCAAGTCTGCAGAAAGTGAGAAAAGCAAAATACTTTTAAGTATTATTTCTCCGACGAAAAATTATTAACTGAGGCAGTTACTCATGAAGTCTGTAAGGTATTTTTCCTTACCACATTAGGTTATAAGAAAACTAATGATCGGGTGATAACAGAAGTTTTATCAAAAACCGAAAAAGGAAATCTTCAACCAAATCGAGACCAGCACGGGAAACACAACAAACAAACAAAAACATTCAAAGTGCGAATAAGTCAAAAGTGGAGGTAAAAGAAATGCAGTACTCGGATTTTTTTGTTTGGAAAGACTTTAAGTCACAACAAAAAATACAAAAGGCAGAAAACAGATTATATCTAGCAGACATTGTTAATATAAAAGCTATAAGGGGAAGTTATGAATTAAAATGTAAATCTGATTTAACGAAAGATGATTATATAATATTAAATTTTTATAGGTATTTGCTAGCAAATACAGTAGAAATTAAAGGTCTTATTTCACCAGAAATTCCTTTTATTATGACGACCGGTTTCGCGATTACAATATCATCGCATCATCAGGTCGAGGACTAAAAGTAAAAGACACAATTTACATAGATACTACGCTTATCAAAAATTGGTAAAATGCTAAATAAAATCGAATTTTAAAGCGTACTTACATTGTTAAAAACGAGATTTGTCAAAACAAAACAAAAGCACATATAGAACGGTACAGCTAAAATTAAGCAAGTAAATCTTATCGTAAGATAACAAATAATACACTTAGGTTTAAAACAATAACATCTAAAAAGCACCGTTACAACACAATAGACAAAACGATCTAAAAACTATGATAACCGCCATTCAAACTAATCTGACCAACAGAGTCATCTATATCTAGTTTTCATAATTAAGAAAGAACGTTACAAAGAAATCTATATTTTATATCCTATAACCGAATGGGTACTAGATAGCGGTACCCACAGTAACTTTAAAATATTTTAAAACTGTTAAACAGATGTCTCTACCAGTTTATATTAAGAAAACAACGGGGTTTTTATTAAAATAAATTAACCGGAAAGGGAGGGAAGAGTTATTCAAATAAAATATTAATTAAATTAGTTTCAGGAATGTTAATCTGAATATTAAGAGATTTATCATATTCTTTTTTGAGAGATCTTTTAATCTCGAGTAATTCAAGATTATTTAGATTTATGTTGTCCTGAACTCTATGTAAGATCTTGTAATTATCTAGTAGATTCGATGGGTGACCGGTCTCCATAATATGCTTAGCAAATAATGACTCAGGATTGTTTTGTCTAATGCATCGGTCATGTTCGCTAAACCGAGCTTTAAAACTACGCTTCGTTCTACCTACATAAAAATAACCACACTCACAATATAGCTTATAAATTCCTTTACAAGATAACGGATCCGTTTTGTCTTTATTATTAATCAATAAGTTACCTAATGAATTGCTCGATTTAAAGGCAACCTTAACATTTAAAGAAGTTAGAACTCGTTGGATTTTATAAGAAACTGCTCCATTGTATGTAAGTGAAATGAACTTATTTACTGGCTGATTACTTAATATTGTTTGATGTGGTATGTAGACATTTTGGAACGCATTACGTTATAGAAATTTATTTTTTATTTTGTCTACTAAATTGGGAGAAAAATTATGAGTTTGGGCAATTTGTTTGATAATATTCAACTCTCTATCCCTGCTTTCAGTTGTTTGAGGAATCTGTAGTGCTCTATTTACATAACTATTTAAAGCTGCTACTTTATGTGAAAAAGGATGGAATGACTCATTGTGTATGATTGTTCCAGTGTGGCTAGGTTTTCTATATATCTCAAAATCATGTTTATTATTTACGTTTTTAATAAGTAAGTCTAAAAAGGTTATGGTTTTATTGATTTCCACTTCTAATGTAAATTTTATTTTTGGATGAATGTTATTAATGAATGATAGAAAATCACTAAGATTTTGTTTATTGCCATTCCATAATAAAATGCAGTCATCTACATATCTATAATAATACAGTATATTAGATAGGTAGGGGTTGTTATTCAAAATATTATTACTTTCGAAGTGATTCATAAATGTATCAGCTAAGAGGGGGGATAATGGAGATCCCATGGCTAGGCCACCCTCTTGTATATAGGTTTCATTATCAAAATTAAAGAAATTTTGTTTTAAGCAAATTTCTAGGATATTTATTATTTCTTGTGTTTCGATATTGGTCAATGTAGAATTAAATAATTTGTTTTTAATAATATCCACTACCTCGAATATAGGAATGTTAGTAAAGAGATTTGTTACATCTAGAGAGATAAAAAAGGCATTTTCAGGGATAATGACATCTTTGATTTTGTCCACAAGTTGAATATTATTTTTTATAGTGTAGGGAAAGTGACAATCTATAGTAGTAATTAAGTGATTATTAAGCCATTTAGCTAATTTATATGTTGGAGAGTTAGTGTATGCTACCACCGGTCTTATGGACATTGAAGCAGGTATATCTGATTTATGAACTTTAAGAAGGCCATAAAGTTTAGGAACATTAGTGTTGTTAGCTGAAAGAAAATATCTTAATTGAGGATTGATTAAATTTGTACAAAATTTTAAGGTGTCATTCACTTTTTTGATAAATGATGGTAATCTTGCACTCTGTTTTCAAAACAGATTTTAGAACTAAACTTTATGGCCTTCTTAAAGTTCATAAATCAGATATACCTGCTTCAATGCCCATAAGACCGGTGGTAGCATACACTAACTCTCCAACATATAAATTAGCTAAATGGCTTAATAATCACTTAATTACTACTATAGATTGTTACTTTCCCTACACTATAAAAAATAATATTCAACTTGTGGACAAAATCAAAGATGTCATTATCCCTGAAAATGCCTTTTTTATCTCTCTAAATATAACAAATCTCTTTACTAACATTCCTATATTCGAGGTAGTGGATATTATTAAAAACAAATTATTTAATTCTACATTGACCAATATCGAAACACAAGAAATAATAAATATCCTAGAAATTTGCTTAAAACAAAATTTCTTTAATTTTGATAATGAAACCTATATACAAGAGGATGGCCTAGCCATGGGATCTCCATTATCCCCCCTCTTAGCTGATACATTTATGAATCACTTCGAAAGTAATAATATTTTGAATAACAACCCCTACCTATCTAATATACTGTATTATTATAGATATGTAGATGACTGCATTTTATTATGGAATGGCAATAAACAAAATCTTAGTGATTTTCTATCATTCATTAATAACATTCATCCAAAAATAAAATTTACATTAGAAGTGGAAATCAATAAAACCATAACCTTTTTAGACTTACTTATTAAAAACGTAAATAATAAACATGATTTTGAGATATATAGAAAACCTAGCCACACTGGAACAATCATACACAATGAGTCATTCCATCCTTTTTCACATAAAGTAGCAGCTTTAAATAGTTATGTAAATAGAGCACTACAGATTCCTCAAACAACTGAAAGCAGGGATAGAGAGTTTAATATTATCAAACAAATTGCCCAAACTCATAATTTTTCTCCCAATTTAGTAGACAAAATAAAAAATAAATTTCTATAACGTAATGCGTTCCAAAATGTCTACATACCACATCAAACAATATTAAGTAATCAGCCAGTAAATAAGTTCATTTCACTTACATACAATGGAGCAGTTTCTTATAAAATCCAACGAGTTCTAACTTCTTTAAATGTTAAGGTTGCCTTTAAATCGAGCAATTCATTAGGTAACTTATTGATTAATAATAAAGACAAAACGGATCCGTTATCTTGTAAAGGAATTTATAAGCTATATTGTGAGTGTGGTTATTTTTATGTAGGTAGAACGAAGCGTAGTTTTAAAGCTCGGTTTAGCGAACATGACCGATGCATTAGACAAAACAATCCTGAGTCATTATTTGTTAAGCATATTATGGAGACCGGTCACCCATCGTATCTACTAGATAATTACAAGATGTTACATAGAGTTCAGGACAACATAAATCTAAATAATCTTGAATTACTCGAGATTAAAAGATCTCTCAAAAAAGAATATGATAAATCTCTTAATATTCAGATTAACATTCCTGAAACTAATTTAATTAATATTTTATTTGAATAACTCTTCCCTCCCTTTCCGGTTAATTTATTTTAATAAAAACCCCGTTGTTTTCTTAATATAAACTGGTAGAGACATCTGTTTAACAGTTTTAAAATATTTTAAAGTTACTGTGGGTACCGCTATCTAGTACCCATTCGGTTATAGGATATAAAATATAGATTTCTTTGTAACGTTCTTTCTTAATTATGAAAACTAGATATAGATGACTCTGTTGGTCAGATTAGTTTGAATGGCGGTTATCATAGTTTTTAGATCGTTTTGTCTATTGTGTTGTAACGGTGCTTTTTAGATGTTATTGTTTTAAACCTAAGTGTATTATTTGTTATCTTACGATAAGATTTACTTGCTTAATTTTAGCTGTACCGTTCTATATGTGCTTTTGTTTTGTTTTGACAAATCTCGTTTTTAACAATGTAAGTACGCTTTAAAATTCGATTTTATTTAGCATTTTACCAATTTTTGATAAGCGTAGTATCTATGTAAATTGTGTCTTTTACTTTTAGTCCTCGACCTGATGATGCGATGATATTGTAATCGCGAAACCGGTCGTCATAATAAAAGGAATTTCTGGTGAAATAAGACCTTTAATTTCTACTGTATTTGCTAGCAAATACCTATAAAAATACATCCCAGAACATGGACACCATTCTCCAAACTATAATATTAAATTTTTTATGTCAAAGAAATATGAAAAAAAAATGGAATGCCTACACCCTCTCCTTTAAAAGCACCATGTGGAGTGCCATTTGAAAAACGAGAAAGTATTCTCAAAAATTTAAGTTCTGTTCTTCCAAAAAATAGACAAAAATTTTGGGAAGAATTGGCAATAAACACTCCTCCGTACTGGGCAATATTTTCAGGCAAGGTTAAGTTTTTATTTTGTTTAGATTTTTTTGTTTTTGTTAAAAATAATTCAAGATACTTTTACGATAAGATCTGCAAAAAGAATTTCAATTAGTTTTTTAATGCATTACTAGGCATATATGCAGCAAGTGAAGCTAGCTTAATAAAAAAGCAGTATGTGCGCGCATAAACGGCATTTTTGCTTAGTAATGTTAATGCCTTGTTTGCTGTATATACATTTATTAGTAGAAATAATTATTTTATATTAAAACTGATTATTGGAAAGTATTCACAATAAAAAATTTGCATATAAAACATGTGTTTCATTTCCTAATTGTGAGCAGGGTTTTTGGTAACCATCAAATGAAAAAAGGCTCGATATCTCAAAATGGCAATTTTGCACTTACGGCAGTTTCATTTAGCACGGCAGCATACTTAACTATACTATTCAAAACATAACTTACATATTATATTAATTACTGGTGTTTGGATTAAATTGCATACTAAGGGAGAGCACCTGTTGAGAATTGTGGACAAATAATGTCCTTGTGCTGAATTATTTTGTGATATGCTAACATCAACATTAAACTGGGTCGAGTCACTAAATTGATCAAGTACTACCACAGGAGGTACAGCATTTTGTTCGTCTATAAGAACTTGTTGCAATTTTGATCTTACCATTAATTTGCGATGATTGGGGATATCTTTTAAAAACGGCAGAAGGCTCATTAGAAATTGGGCATCAGGATCATTTGCAGTCTCTTGAAAGCACTTTAACTTTTCCTCTTCAATCTGTAATAGTCTTGTATCGATTTCATCTGCCTGACGTGTTTTAATTTTTTTTCTAATTGGAGATTTAAAAGTCTTCTTTGGAATTTGTTCGCTTCTTGGTTCCGAAGATTGACCGGCGGACGGCGAAAGCATATAACTGCTACTTGTATTTAAACTATCTTCTCCATCAGAACTATTACAAGTGCCTGGCACGCTACTTTTAAGCTCCCTTTTAGACATTGTACTTCGAAGAAATAGCAGAAGCTGAAAATATGGCCATTTGGAATCGGGATCTGAAGTACTTGCTTGGCCAGATTTTTTGTTGCTGACTTTTTGAGCTCCTTCCCAAAAGTATCTCTTAGACCTCGCCATTTCTTTTTTAGCTCACCAACTGAAAAATAAAATAAAATTTGTCTTTTATTACATGTACCTAGCGACAGGTTCATCTTTCAAGACTCTTGGATATTCATTTAGAATTTTAGACAATACTGTTGTTTGTATTGTACATAAAACTTGTAACGTTATTTGGAAAAATCTTTCCGAAATTCATATGAAGTTTCTATCAAATGAAAATATGGGATATATATATTTAATGATTTTTGGACAAAATGGAGGCTTCCTAATTGTTCTGGGAGCATTGACGGTAAACATATACGGATAAATGCACCAGCGCACTCTGGCAGCATGTTTCGTAATTATAAATAATTTTTCTCAGTTGTATTGCAAGCTGTTGTAGATGAAAACTACAGGTTTATTACTATAGATATGGGAGCCTATGGCAAAGAGAGTGACGGTGGAATATTCTCTCATTCAAATCTCTCAAGACAATTGGAAAATGGTGCTCTCAACGCAAGCCAGGAAAAAGTATTACCAGGCACTAACATAGCTTTGCCTCACTTTTTAGTTGGTGATGAAGCTTACCCGTTAAAGACATATCTCATGCGTCCCTATCCCCAAAGAAATTAGGGACCGGAAGAAGAAATATTTAACAAACGCTTAACAAATGCAAGGCAAGTTGTTGAGTGTGCCTTTGTTATTCTAAGCAGCAAATTGAGATTATTATTAAAAGCAATTGAAGTAAATCCCGATCGTGCTGATGTCATAATAAAATGTATATGTTTACTTCATAACGTTATAATTGATAAGGAAGGTTTTTATGATTTGCCTATAGAAACACCACTGCCACAAAATAAAATTAAAAACAGATTCATGACTGCAGGAGAGAATAGAACCACAACGAGAGCCCACAACATCAGCGATGCACTTAAACATTATTTTGCTCGTAACACTTAAAGAAATAATTATAATATAAATAACTAAACTAATATAATTAACTTAATTATTAAAACTGTTAATTTATCTGTTAATTATTAATAGCCGTATTAATAAATTTACTTACCAGATATTTTTTATTTCTGTGGATATTTCTAGCCATGCCTTGCGCTGAAGATCTCGTAAGTGATAAATTGAATCTTTCTGATCCCACACACATTTGGGATTGTAAACCAAGTTAATTAGTTTTTCTACATCCATGTCTATATATTTTATTTAATTAATGTAATAAACGCACGAAAAATCCGTACGATTAATTCGGATCCAGTCTGCGCGTTGTCATAATACTTGAAAAGTTGGGATCCTTCGGGCGTGTACGTACGTATTCGTAGATAACGCGTGCAGTATGCGACCGGCCTCACTTTCACACCAGGACCTTCTTTGACCTGAAACTTGGGCGATTTACGGAACACTAAAACGCTTCTACTCCTCGACATTTAGGTTGCGCTAAGACTGCAAAACTACCGCTTTTACCGAGGCTGCACGGACTGTCATATACAATGTGGTCATTTTTCATAGTTCTTTAGCTTACACAGACTTTCATTTTACTTCTTCTGAAAAACCAACTTTCATTAATAAAATTTTGAGAAAAATCTTAACAAAATTTATTTGTTCTCATATTTACCCAAACAGCACAGATACATACTAAAGACGTACTTTGTACGTACTCCACCAGTACCCCAAAAGACGTATTACGTACTATGGAGGTATATAGGACGTCCAGTTTCCGCAGGATTTTATGTCATATGTACATAGTTTTAAGAGATTCTAAGTGTCATGTATTGGACACAATATGACGTATCTAGGATGTTTACATAAGTTCTTTATTTGTGTGGTAAACTGTATTTGGGAAAATAAATAACTCATTTATAAAAACTGCTGATTATGAAACAAATATATAAAAATATAAAAAAACGTGTATATGCCTAAAAAAAGAAACAAAAAATAAACGTTTAAGAAAATACAAAAAAAACATTTGTTCTTTGCAACTATTGTGAAATACAGTCTTCAATTTTCTTTGTGCTTCCAATCCTTGCTTGTAGTGCTGCAGCCTAAAATTATATTTTAAAATAAGCAAATTATCAAATAAGTAATTCATAAATATGCTCTTACTCACCATGAGCTTGGTTGGGCTAGATCGTAGTAGATCCTTCCTATCACTGAGTGAACAGTAAAAATAAATTCAAATGCAGTAAGGAAATGTCATTATAAGCCGAATTTTGATAAATCCTAAATTCACAGGCGTGTAAGAGATCATCTACATATTTAAAACGTTTTAAAATAATGATGATTAGGAACGCTAAAACGGTTTTACGGGTGTCTACACACACGTTTTACCTTAATTCGCATTTCGCTAATTCGCATTAGCCGTTGCATGTATACAAAGTACAAAATAGCTGCACTAAATTCGTATTAACTTTTAACGGTCAAATATCGCTATATTTCTCATAACTTTTATTTAAGACATAATATTGTCAAACTTATAATTTTCTTTAAAATAAATCAAAATCGATTTTTCGGGGGGGATATACGCACCCCTTTCTGGGAATTTTTTTGGGGATATACGCACCCCTTTCAATTCTAACAAAAAAAACTGGGCTTTTTCAGTGTCATTTCAGGGTTTACAATAGCATTTGCTGGTAATTAATTTGAGAAAATAAATAGTAAACGTGCAAAAACCAAATTTGTAAAGTTTTTTCCATATTTCTGCTAATATCTAGGCTTGTATAGCAAGGTAGAACAAGAAACAAAAGCATAACTAAATACTTACTTGCAAGTGTAGTGAGGAGTGTTATTTTTGGCACTAACCATAGAGTAATTAAAAGTATGAGAGGGTTCAATCCCATAGTGACAAGTGGGCACCATCTTTACCCTAAACTCGATTGCAGCGTACGGTTGCGGTCTAACCGAACTAAAATAATTGACATTTGTCACAGTCGGTAAAATAGTCTACTGTAATACCGATCCGTCATAGAAATGAAAGGCAGGCTATTCAAAATTTTAGAATGGCGCGAAATTTAAAATTATTGACCCATTAAATCAATTTTTAACAGCGTAAAGGCTGTGAATCTCGGTCACAAACTCTAAAAAATTATGAAATAGTGCAAGTGTCTTAATTTAATTTTTGAAGAGGCTAAGAGTGATAATGTTTGTAATTTAAGTTTATTTTATACATTTTTTAATTGAATTCATTAGTGTTTTGACATTAAATTCATCAAATTTGCTTTTAAGCTATTAAGTTAATGCATTTAGGCCCTTCAAAAAAATAAATTGTTAATTGCACTTTTTCATTGATTTTTAGAGAATGTGAAAGAGATTTTACAGCCCAATACGCTATCAAAAAATGATTTAATGGGTCAATTATGTAAGAGAATATTTTAGAGATTAAGTATAATATATTTAGTCCTATTTTGAGAATTAAATGCTAACAATGTTAATTTCACTGTTATCAACAAATTAACAAAGGTAGGGGTAGAATTTAAGTCAATTGTAAAGTAAGTTTATAATTTATTGTCTTAAAAGGGATCCTGATACAATTTGTTTTTGTGCCTCTTTAGCACAAGACTGTCCATGGTATGTATTTTGCTTTTTACATTTTACATTTTGAGGATATGATACAAATACAATACAATTACAATTTATCAAATTTATAAATTAATTATTTATAGACATAAACTATATTTCTCAAAAATATGCCCTAAAAATTTTACGTTTACTACCTACTTTTTTGTACAGAGGGTCCCCAAAAATGTTAGGGGCGTGGTAATATATAAAAACTAACCCTGTAATTAAAATATTCTTTATGGAGAGTATGATATTAAAAATTAGTTGACACTGATGTATACCCTCAATTCTAGATGTCATCGGTCCTTTTTCTTAAATATTCAAAGAGGAATCCCTGGATCTTACTCCCATCTTATCGAGGTGAGGTACCTCGAGTAGTGACCTGGTAGAATGGAAGTTGTTTCACTTATTTTGCTTTTGGTACTTCCTAGCAGCAAAGCACTGATGATACCTTTCGTCAGACCTAGTAAAAAGTGGTCTAGCATAATTATGTTCATTCTGAACATTATATTGAGATTGCTGGATTATGATAGCAGATAATAAAGTCAATGTATCTTCCCAAGGTACTTGTGCCTCAACCAGTACTGGGGCATTTTGAATAATACTTGGGCCAGCAATTGGGAAAGCACACTTTTAAATGAGTATGTATAGTACTAGTAAATGAAATATCATCAAAATGGTCTTTACATAAATAACACCTTGTTGAGGTTGGGCTTAAACCAAGTATTTTCAACCATTTGGACCTCCTAATAATGTCACTTTCAGGAAATTTAAAGAAAATTTTATTTTTGTATGAATCTTCAATAGGACAATAGTATGTATTAGAACAAGTGGGTGCCTTGCATTTAAAAATTAATTTTCCTGATGATGACATTATTAGGGCAGTTTTAAAATGGTAAACAACAATTTTAGGTGACCTACAACATGGTGAAAACTATTTGATAAAAAAAATTGCACTTACCCCATCCTAGGGATCTGAAACCACACAATAAAACAACAAAAAAAGCTTCTACCTATATGATGAAATTTTTTAACTATTTTTTGTTGAGAAAAAAACAAAAGAACACACCCAATGGACGCTCAAATAAAAAGGAATAAGCAATGGCGACGATCGATGATGCGAAGGTGGGTGATGGCAAGGAACGAAAGAAAATCGATAATCTAATGACAATTATGACAGAAGTTGGCCCTCAATGCCGTCTAACCGAACTAAATTTCTTAGGTTATGTTTTAAAACTTGATGATCAAATTAGGCTACCTTTCAAACACTCTTTTAATATTCATTTCTCTATGGCACTAACCATTCTCCAGTTAGAATTTGTTAAACAAGCGTATTATTTCATCCACTCCTTTGCGTCAGTCTCATTTAATAAATTATGCTCTATATTTTCCTGGTGATATTTTGAATTATTTAAATTGAGATGGCAAATTTATTGTATCATCCATGGTGTCGAGAAATCAGTCACCTCGTGTTACAGCTAATTCGACTATTACCACAGATGAAAATAGCTTCGCAATGCTAGTGCGATTTAAAATTTAAAATTTTTAAAATTTAAAATTGACCAATGGCGTGGGCCTAGGTGCCAAATACATGTACGAAATATTTAAATGTATATTTTCCACTGCGTTGCCAGGGGACTACTTTGATAATCGTGTATTATCATTGATATTTGGATTAATTTTATTTTGAGTTCTGACAAAAACTATAAGAAACATTTTCAGTAGCGCTTTCTTATCTTTTAATTCTTGTCAAAAGTAATTTTTGAAATGTTTTATATTAATTAATCACCTCTATTATACTAAACAAATATACCAAAAGCCTTTTCGTTATCCTCATAAATACTGAAATATTATACCATATTAACCCATAATAACTATATTGATTAAAATTACTCGTTTTAATCCACCTGATGCCAATAACGATTCGGCTGGAAAATAATTAAAATCAAATTTATTCCGCCGTAGGGCGACAAATATAGTTGATTCCATTAAAATAATTTTATTAGTTAAGCAATGTGGGTTTAGGCAATTTAATGTAATAATATAATTGGGAAAATCGATTATTTTAAAAACCAGGATGGAACAATCGAAAGACAAAATTATCGATTATAAAGATTTATTTAAAAGTATTAATTAAAATATTCTAATATTGTTGTAAAATTAGGATGATTAATTGATAAAAATTTTAAAAATAAACCTTACTGTTTAATGAAAAAGGGAAATAGAATAATTGGAAAATTAAAATAGTCAAAATGTGAATAATTAAAATTTTCAAAACAATCTTAATCAAAAATACAACAATTTTATCTTTTGTTTCTGCTGCTATAATTTTTACTTGTTGCTCCTTTTATTAAATTTTTATTGAGCTTTATACATTAATTTGTAGATTGATACATTATGGAATTTGGATTAATTATTATATTCTATTTCATTTTAACAAGCTAATATAGTAATACGTTTTGTGAATATTTCTTGTTTAATTTATCAAAAACCCAGACCTGTGCAACTAGAAATGTTAAGGTCTTTTAGAATATATAGTACGCAAATCGAAAAAGCGACAAATCGAGGAGTTTATTTAATATGGGGACTAAAAAAAGTTAACACTTTTTCAAACTGCCTACTATAATTTCCGAAAGAACCACACATAATTTCCACTAATTTTAAGCGCACGGTATACTAGAGCGAATTTCAAATTTGCCGCCTTGATCAAATTTTAAATTACCCGCTATTAAGATGTCACAAACCCATTTTCACTTCCCGTTAGTACAACTCCTCGATATTCAGAGAGCGCAACTAATTTATATAATACTACTAATTCTATTGACTAATCGAAGTTCAGTGTTTTATTGTTTTTCATGGAAGTTTCTCATTAGGGAGTAATAATTTATGCGAAACGTTGGCTTTTTACTCTTCATTCGGTAATTCATTCATAATTAATATTTCGTTTTATTATAAAAAAGTCAATAAAATTTGTTTTTGATTTATACGAATGCTCCAACGACCAACTCAAAAATATACAGTAGACTATAAACTTAAGGAAAAGGATAGGCATATTTTTAGGATCACGAGACCTAATAATAAGTCTGACTGACATTGAGAAAGAAGATGTTACTCTTAAACTTAGTATAAATTCACTTCAGAGGGATGTTACAGCTGGAGAAAGTTTAGATAAGGAAATGTTTCGTTCTATAAAAGTTTTTGAAGCGGAAAAAGAAAATTACTTATTGGAGATGGGCTATACAGGGTGGTTTTTGAAAAGGACTATTTTTCACATTTATTATATAGCATTAGTTATCATACAGGGTGTTCATTTGAAAACTTCCCATCACGGATTTATCGAATTATCGATTATCTGTTTAAAAAAAAAACGCCGAAATACGTTAAAAGGTTTGTCAAGGGGGACAACTTTCTAACCTAAAATTACTTCACCTCCTTTCACCCTCTGTCCCCAGGGGCATCCCCTTAAAAATTTTAAACGGCAAGGGTTGTCGAGTAATAGCTTGTTTAAAAGGTCTTTCAAAGTCTTTTATTTTGACGTTTGATTTTTTTAAATCGGTCGATTCGTTTTCGAGAAAAATCTTTGTTTATCTTAATTTGTTCAGATAGAAAACAAAAACATGAAAATATCAGTTTTTATTTCAATAAGTGTTCAAAATGTTGCCCGTTTTTGGCCAAACAATGATATAGGCAATGTTCAAATTCCTGACGGACATTTTCAAAAACATGTTGTGGGAAATCATGGCAGCTGTCGATGATGCGTTGACGAAGTTCATCCAAACTTTCAGGTTGGGGAGTAAACACAATAGACTTCAAATGAGCCCATAGAAAAAAGTCTAACGGCGTTATATCAGGAGATCTAGCAAGACATTCTATAGGCCCCCTTCGCCCTATCCATTTATCTGGAAATTTGATATAACCAGATCTCCTGATATAACGCCGTTAGACTTTTTTGTATGGGGTCATTTTAAATCTATTGTGTTTACTCTCCAACCTGAAAGTTTGGATGAACTTCGTCAACGCATCATCGACAGCTGCCATGATATCCCACAACATGTTTTTCATCCATCTTTCAGATATCGGCGTCGATTGTTTTGTAACGAAAAATTGTTGCGGGACTGGTATTCTTCTATAGTGTGAACTTTATCTAAAAAACTGCTTTGGTGGAAATACTTTTTTTTTAGCACTATTAATACTATGTCGAAATATCTATAGAAAAGTTATTAACCATGCCAAGAAGATTTATTTGATGATGAACCAAAATATGAGAAGAAGAAAGAGTAATCGTTCACAAGTTTTTTCATCTAAGTTGTCTCCAAATAATTTAAATGAGTTTTAGTGCTTCATTGCTCTATCTTCTCAGGTCGATTTTGAACCAGGTTCGCTCGATTATTTGCTAGGTAAGAGGATTCCCAATTAAATCTTCTTGGCGCCATATGAGATTCCTGAAATTTACCCTTTAAACTCTTTAAATATAAAAATTCTTCTGGCTATGATGACATCTCGATCAAGATCTCAACTTGGATAAATGATATAACGATAAATGTCCCTTGGGAGGAGTGGATTTCTCAGCATTCTGAAGCATGCTTTGGTTGTACCTCTTTATATAGGGGCTCTGGCACTTCAGAAAATTTTCGTCCAAGTTCTCTTCTTCCTTCCATAGGTAAGCTAATAGTATATTTATCATTGTAAATGAAATCCTTTCCAGTTCTCTATTTTATTCTTATTTTCTTTCTTCTAGAAGATATTAATTTAAGTATAAATTAAAAACTCCTTTCAGTAATAATTTTCTGTCACTTGTCGTAAGCATTCAACAGTGTCGATCATGATATATTACTCCAAAAGCCGGAGGTTTATGGGTTCAGACTTGTGCTTTCAATTGGTTGTCAAATCTTAGTTATGTGATCGTAAGCAGTCAATATCCTATAGATGAAAAATCGCAGTGTCATTGCAAAAGAGTTGTGGAACAGTGGTGCCTGAAGGCTTCATCCTTGGCCCTCTTCTCTTTTAGATCTATATTAACAATCTTGCTGCTATTCAGATCGGAGGAGATATTACGCTTTTTGCTGATGATACTTCGATCGTTTGACATGTTAAAGTATTAGAACAAATGATTAATACGAACTCACTTTCGATTGTGTAATAGTAATTAACTATCCTTAAACATAACAGAAACTAATGTTAAGCTTCAAATATTTTTCTTAAACCATAATCAAATACTTCCCGCTGTAAGTGCTAAATTTTTGGGTCTCACAATTGAATGATAATTTAAATTTATTAAAATTTAAAATTATCATTCAAGAATCACTTGTACTGAGATCTGTTTACTTCTCCTTAGTTCAGTATCACCATTGCTTATAAAATAGCATTCTACGGTTGTTGTAGTACCACCAGTTTTTCTTCAATATTTATTCTACAGAAACGAGTTATAAGTTTCATGTGTAAAATGTCTTTTAGGGAGTTTTGTAAACAGATTTTATCTCACAAAGTACTTTAACTCTTCCGTGCTTGAATTTGTTTGAAAGTTTTTGCCTAGTCTATAAGAAATATTACAATTCACTTGTCTCTACTCGACCATATGTTTTACTTGCCCTATTCGACTAAATGATTCCTAGGAGCACTTTGGTAAAAAAGTATTTTGTTTACGTTTCTATCAAAGCCTTTAATCAACTTTATCTCTTCCTGATATCGGTAACTAAAGACACTTCGTAACTAAAGGTCGTTCTCCAGTAAATTTATTTAAAAAATATTAATCCGACATGTTTCGGACATATAACATGTCCATCATCAGGGATAACAAATTAAGGGGTTCCGTCAATACATCTTATATCTAGTGCTGCAGACGAGATTAAAAGGTTAAAACCAATTAAAACCAAGATACATGAGAATGGGACCAAACATGGATTTACAAAAACTTTATAATTTCAAAACTTTTTAATTCTGATGTAACTTTGTCATTACATCATTCTGATGTAATTATAAAGTTTTTGTGAATCCATTTTTGATCCCATTCTTATGTATGTTGATTCGTTTTAACCTCTTAACCTTTTCTGAGGCACTAGATCTATAAGATGTATTGATGGAACCCCTTAATTTTTTATCCCTGATGATGGACATGTTATATGTCCGAAACATGTCGGATTAATATTTTTTAAATAAATTTAGTGGAGGATGACCGAAATATCTTTAGTTACCGATTGACCTATTAACTCCACTGCAAGAATGGACTACTTCTTCATCTTCCTGATATGATTTTAATTTATTTATATACTTATTCTATCTGCTTTTACTTGGGAGTACCAGTCAGATTTATATTATTTTATATTAAATGTATGTAAATATTGTATTTTTTTGTAGCCTTATAAATGATTTTTTTTTATCTTTTTATAATAAAGCATTTTTTTATTTGATTTGGATCAAATAACAAATTTATTATTAAAAAATTCAAAGGCCTAGAAATAGAGAGCTTCTTTTATTGGTTTCGATAGGATTAAAAAAAATGTTACCTCAGCAATGATTTTAAAAAGTCCACAATATAAAAGTATATGAGATAAAATAATCATGACAGCAGTGATTTAAAAGATTAAAAAAAAAAATGAAACAAAAAAAAAATTAAAGTAAGATTCATATAGAACCTCATATTCTTACCATCATAAACGAAAATATAATAAAAATATTCAACTAAATGAGTCAACAATTTATTCATAGTATTCCCATTGCGTTTAATATAATCGATGAATATTTTAGGATCCGCCATTACGAACCCCCGTTATAAAACGATTTTCTTAATTGGGATGTTAATACAAGATAAGTAATTACCCATCTATGGATTACCTGGCACAAGCAGATGCTATTAAGTGGCTTGACTCTACATCCCTCCATGTACGTGTAAATGGCATACAGGAGAGTTACGTAATATATTATTGTTATGTTATGTATTTCATGTTGCGCCATATGAGGCTCCCTATGACTATTATTATCATTATTATTATTCTGAATAATTGCCTTACCAAACCTGAAACTTACCAAATTTATTAAATAATATTATTTTTAATTAAAAATTGAATTATTTTTCCAATTATCTCATTTTTTCACCAAAGCGAACTTTTATGCTTTTATATTTCGATTAATTGATTGTTTATTTTTTCAATTAATTCCTGTTTATAAATGATGTTTTTCAATGAAATGTTGGTCCTGAAACAAGCATTATTTCAAGGATTTCTGATATTGTGATTTTATCTCAATATATAAAAGAAAATATATATTTTTTTTTGTATTTAAATTTCCGGACTTTCTTTTTTTTTGTTTGGGCTATGGTTCTTGTTGTGTATGTGAGTTCACATACGTATTCTGGTTCGGTTTTCAATAAAAAACACTATTTTGCAATTAAGGTATACTTAAAAAGAGTAACTACTGGTTTACATGAAATTATGATTAAAATATAAATAATTCTAGCCGAATTACTGAATGGAAGTGATGTGTTGTTGATGATGGCTGAAATCTGAATACTGAATGAATGTGAAAAAGAGGGGTTTTACATTAGTAAAGAGGGCGCACTGGGCGCTTATATTAAAGGAGATCGTACGTTTAAGGATTATTATTTATGCAACGACGAAACAGTTTTGGTATCTCGCTGTTATGTAGTAGTAGTAAGGGTGGGGGAGCTAGAGCTCGGCAAGTAGACCTAAACAGTTCCTTTTCGCCAACCCCAGAATCACCCAGCCCTACGCCTTCACTCCCAATGCGCGGTCTTGTCGGCCCGTCCTTTTAATAAAGGCTTGCACGTTGTCCCAGTCCAGATCTTTAAGATCTTCCTGTTGGAGTGTCGTTGCTCCGAAAGTTTTCCTTCTCAGGCGACTCTACCTATCACAGATACCTAGTATATGGTATGAAGTTTTCTCCCCTATATCGCAATTCAGACAGAGTGGGCTTTCTCTTAAACCAAGAAGGTGTAGATGCCTGTTTAGACTGTTGTGCCCAGTCAGGATTCCCACCAAGTCTTTGATACTTTGTCGGGTCTTTGTTAGTAGTCGCCTTGCTTTAGAGCCGTCATGGTCTGGTATTATTTCCTTGGCCTGTCTACATCCTTCTGTCCTTCTCCAATTCTTCGTTGTTTTTTCCCAGGCCCAGTAGTATTTCAGCACCACTCCTGATATTCTAGATATAGCTGTCACAAAAAACCAAAGCCATAACATTGTGGTTGAAAATATGGACTCCCTTAGTTCCTCTGATCATACCCCAATCTTAATCACTGTAGCTCAAACCTCTATGCAAGATCCCTATCTTGAAAAACTTATCACCAACTGGGAAATGTTTAAAAATATACTTGCAGAAAATTATCCAATGCCAACTCCAAGCTCTATTGAGGAAATATATTCCTCAATAAAATAATTAACAAATGCAATTAAAGAATCGTTTAACTTAGCAACCACTAAAATCCCAAACACCCACTCCATAGTCTTCCCAGTGAGAATTAAAAGGTTAATAAGAACAAGAAACTGACTAAATAAACAGGCTAGACTGTAAAAAGTCCCAGAGGCAAAAAGAATTGCGAATAATCTTACGAAAATTCGATTCAGAAATTAAAAATGGGGCAATTTTTTAGAAGAACTTAACGATGGCGATGAAGATAAATCAAAATTCTAGAAAGTTTCAAGAATACTGAGAGGGAGAACAAAAACAGAGTTCCCGCCCATAGAAAACCAAGACGGTCTTCTGGTATACTCGAACTGGGATAAGGCGGAAACAGATCATTAACAGAACAATTTGATCTAACCAATTTACTAGATCATCCCAAATTACTTAAAGAAATAGAGCTATCAAACGTAGAAATCAAAAAAACCTACAACTAAACCCATTACCAAACTACAAAAATATAAGCCTTCAAGAAATAAGAGACGTAATTAAAGACTAAATAAATAGGAAAGCACCAGGCCATGATGAAATAAAAAACAAAACCCTACCTGACAATACACTCTTGGACATAAAAACCATTTATAACAAATGTATTAGCCTGTGCTATTTTCCGGTAGAATGGAAAAAAGCAATTGTGGTAGTAATACCTAAACAGGGTAAAAATTAAAAAAAAAACGGAAAGTTACAGACCCATTAGTCTGCTGCCATCACTGGGAAAAATCTTTGAAAAGACGGTACTAAGCAGATTATGGGAGGAGCTAGATGAACTCAAAATAATCCCGGAAGAGCTGTGCGGATTTACAAGAGGATTATCAACTGAGTTGCAGGTTGTACAGATACAACAGAGTCTGGTGGATTCTTTTAATGTGAAGGGATTAATTTATAAGTTGCAGAAATTTGTGGTGTCCGCAAGGTTCACTAAATTTATTAAAAATTTCCTGAAAGACAGGAAATTTACTATTAAAATAAATGGCACTATTACCTCCTATAACAGGATGAGAGCGGGAGTTCCCCAAGGCTCCCCGCTCGCAGCAATTTTATTTAATATATACCAAGCGGACATTCCAAAGAGCACACACTATTCGTGAGACGCATTATTCGCGGACGACACTTGTGTCTTTGCGAGCTGTAAAAATTTAGTCCAGATATCAGCGTACATGCAGAGTCATCTAGATACAATTATAGAGTGGGCAAATAACTAGAAAATCAAAATAAATAGTAAGAAAACAGAGGCCATTCTAATAACAAAAAAGCATGACCGGAGCATTCCCAAATTTGGCAATTTCGGGCACGCCGGTCCCCTGGAAAGATGAGGTAAACTTCGAAACGCACATCATAAAACAAATTAATTCGTGCAATGAAATCATTCATGCGCTCTACTCCTTTTTCTGCAGGAGCAGTAAGCTATCTTTGAATAATAAATGAATAGTCTACAAACAGATTCTACGTCCTAAACTGCTTTACGCCTAAATATTTTCTTGAATACCACGAAGACGAACATCAGAATGCTTCAGGTGTTACAGAATAAGTGTTTGAGGATGTTCACTAATGCACCCTTCTTCGTAAGGAATGTTGATCTGCACTCTGACTGCAAACTTGATACTATTCAAGAATACATAGTTAAAAAACATTCAAAGTTCAAGGAAAAAGTCAGAAGTGTGGACAACTCCCTAAGGGGTAATGTGATAGTAGCCGCCGATTTCAAATATACTCACTAAAACAGTTAATTTAGTATCTAAGTTGAAACCAAAGGACTGAGATCGCTCAGTCCTCCGCCCGACTCACTCAAGCTTTGTTTTCTCTGCAAGGAGTGGGGCTCGGGCTTTGGCTCCGCCAAAGAAAACTGGCAATCTTTCCCCCGAAGCCTAATTACTCTTTCTTATCTTGAAATAAGTTAGAAATACTTTAATCCAACCTCAGCACCCAGATGTTACAGAGAAAAGAAGTATAGGAGCCAAAACTACCACAGCACGCAATTGCAACTGAGAAGACCGGCAAGAGCAATAACAGCTAGTCCGAAAGAAACCAGTGTAACAAGGAAGAAGGCAGCTTGACTATCAGAGTAGATGCAAATCCCCCTGTTACCTTCCAATGCCTCTCGTTTGTTTGCTACTTCGACTATAGCAAACACCTCTTGGAAACATTGGAAACACCCTTGGAAAACTGTGGTGTGTTTCCCTAGCGGAAAAGATTCCCCTGTGTTCCTTTTCATCCTGTACCCTCAGGCTCCGGCCGAATTGGTGCTTTTCATCCATGATTCATCTGTGTACC
Organism: Anthonomus grandis grandis; assembly: GCF_022605725.1. NCBI lineage: Eukaryota > Metazoa > Arthropoda > Insecta > Coleoptera > Curculionidae > Anthonomus > Anthonomus grandis. Next base: position 31,339,416 of record NC_065547.1, on the reverse strand, counting down.
TGGCCTGGAAACCATTTGGCTCTTTAATTTGGTTTGCCGACCATTCTTCCCTTGTCGGGATTTCGACTTGATCTCGCTGTTATACTAAATACTTTATGAGACCTATGAGAAAAAGATATAGATTTCGGTTTCTCTTTAAATCTTAAATTTTAAATCGTGTTGTGATTAACATTTTATCTGATACAATAAGATAAAGAAAAAAAATTTATTTAATTTTTGAACCTGTTAAATCACTGTTAAACTAAATAAGAAGAAACATTGTTCACAGGTTTTGAGTCAAACCTTATATATATTTTTAATTCTTTTTGTGCATTTTGAAATCATTGTTGAGATACATATTTTGTTTTTATACAAAGTAGTAGAGTAAAAAATATTTATTACTATTTTTAGGGCTTAAAATCTATAAAATCTCTGTTGAAACAGCCATTTTATGAAACTGATAAAAGCTCCTAAATCACTACGCTTTGACATTTTTTTTTGTTTATTCTAGTCTAATAAATGTTATTTTTGAATAAATCACTGATTAAATAAATAATAAGTATAATTCTATAATAGTATTAATTCTAAGTCTCTTAAAAAAAAACGACTTCAGGTTATCACGTCTTAAAAATCACCATTAATATAAATATTTTCTTCATTCTTATTTAAAAAACTATATTTTTTAATAAATTACTATTGAAATTAATAATTTATTAGTTCCAAATTTTTATTAAAAAAATATTTCAGAGGATCAAGCATTTAAAATCACGTTTAAGATATATATATATATATATATATATATATATATTCTACATTATAAATGAAGAAAAAAGAAAAAAAATAATAATTTTTAATACAAATAGTTAAAAGGTTTATCAAAAACCACTTAAAATCATACCAACGTATGCGACCATTTATAATAAGTACATTAAATCCAAAATGGTCCGTAAGGGCATTTTATTAAGCCATTTCGCAAAATAATAATGAAAGGAAAGGCCCCGAGACCTAAAAGGTTTTATTGTCAATTATATCTCGAGCATTTTAATTAAAATGTACATTAAAAGGCACCCCAAAGGGTAAATTGGCCTTTTACTTATCGCCTTATGTATTTTTTTTCACTCGGAAATATTCACTTTGGCACTACCGAGGGTGGAGGGAAGGAGGCGTTAATCAAATTCGACTGGAAGTAAAGTGTCTTCTCAAAGAACGCCATCTTAAGGGCGAAATTGAATTAATCTTTTGCTGATAGTGCAAAGGCGCCTCAATTACCACAATCAATTGAATTACGTTGGCACTTTACAAGCCAAATATGGAAAACTGAAAATAGTTTATGTACTCAGAAAGAGGTAGATTTGACCGAGCAATTCAAAATTTAAGAAAAAAATAAATTGAATTAGACTAGCTTAAAGAAAAGCATATTATTCAGAAAAATATTCTTTGTAATGTTATTAGTTGCTTTAAATGGTTTCACTTCTAAATCCAGTACTATTGCTGTATACTATACGATGTTCCAGAGAACAGTGCAGCCATTTCCTAACTTTCATGATCATAAATAACAACACACGATAAGTTTAATAATAATGATATTTTATATATGACATTACAATTCTCTGACTTCATCACCCGTCGGGGATAGAGTGATACCTTGCCTAAAGTATCACAAGACTGCACAAGCTGTTTTTGCTTAGTTTTTAAGCCAAATGACCGTTTTGAAGGAGTCACAATGCAACAATAACTTAGATCTTCTTTATTAGTTAAATTACAGTGATGAGCATCAAATTGGAAGTTGAAGACCTAATTATTATCCTCATGTTTCCATTAATTTGATATTAGAGCATTTATGTATGAGATTTCCGTTATTTAAATTTTGCTTCACGACAGTGTTTTTGGTTATTACCTTTTGATTTACTAAGGCTTTGGCCATAAAACTAACTTTATTCAATTAAAAATTGACAACTCTGAAATTTTTGTAGTATTCATTATTACAGTAGACCTCATTACTATCAAGATATCTTAGGTATCTCTGCTTTTGGGTTACCAATCCTCCTTAATGAGTTCATTATAGAAAAGCCGCTTAAATCTTCTTTGGTACTACTCTTGGAGATTTTGGTTGATAGCTTTTGATTTTCAAAAGCTGGAATGATGAAAATAACTTTATTTAAAAATTAATAGTTTTAAGCCCTACAAAATTTCAGATATTTCAAATTTTAGATCAAATACCCTTTTGGAAGAAATCACGATAGAATATTCGATGATATCTTCATTGGTATTTGATCTCCAATTATGAGCATCTATTAGCGAGAATATTATTGCCAATATCTCAGCTTTTGGATCAAAAGTCGTTTTTGAAGGATTAATGATAGAAGTGTCGCTTATATCTTAATTGGCAGTTGATTTACAATCATGCGCATCTAGTGGTTACCAAAAAGTTGTAATTAAAATTATTTTTATTTAAGTAATCGTTGACGAGATATGGCCACTTAAATTTCACGTCACGTCAGCAGACCAGCTCTACTTCGTCAGCCTCAGAGTTTTTGAGTGGTAAATTTTGATCTATTAAAGCTGGAATCATAACATTAACTTTATTTGATTAAAAATGGTCAGCTCTACTATTTTTAGTTTTAGTGAATATTAACTACATTTCTTAACCCCTCACCATTGCAGATATTTAAGATTTTAGATCAAATCTCCTGTTTGAAGGGATCACAATAGAATAATCGAAATTACAATTACTTTACAAATACTTCTACTTAAGTAAGCATTTACGAGATATGGCTATTTAAATTTGGGTCAGTAGAACAATACTGCGTTAGTCTCGTGGTTTTTGGTTGATCATTTTTAGAGCTGGGATTATCAAATTTAAATCTATCACTATTGCAAATATTTTAGCTTTTATGTGAACTATCCTATTTGAAGGAGTCATGATAGAAAAGTCGCTTATATCGTTTTGGACAGCTTATTAAAAGTTCACTCAATAGTCAATAATTACCTACAAATTCAAATTTAAATTATTTTAATTTCATTAATGGTTTCTGAATATATATACATAATATATAATACATAAATATTTTCTTAGATAGATTTAGACTAAGATTTTAGTAATATACACTATATCTCTAAATCTAATAAAGTCCAGTTCAGAGATTTATGAGATTCTTTGATGTGCCGCGAATAGTCCGTGTGTCGGTGTTGCTTATATTGTCACATGGCATGCATGTTTAAATCGCAAAATTTTATGTGGAAAGAGTCATAAAGTAATATTCTAAGCGATATTTACTCATTAAATTAAACATATTTTTGTAAATTTATACATTTGATTCGTGAAATTTGACTTCAGACGTCCACGTACTATTTTGTTAGACGTCTGACCTCAGTCCCAGCCACTCAAGCGTGAAAAGTTGCACAGAACCGGCCTTAAAATTTATTTGTATTATAAATGTTATTTTTCCGGATTTTTGTGTTTAGTTTTATAAAGCTAGAAATTCAGGATGGTTGATAGAAAGATAATATTTGATTTAAAGATAAGATTTAAGTACGTAAAGTCAGTAAGCAAAAGTTTTAATTTAATAAGTTTAGTTTTCAGCGCCATCAGTGGGGTGTTTATAATAAATAAGTGATAAGAGAATAGGTGGTACAAATAACTTAGACCCATTTATTTTGTGGATTAAGGCATTAAAGATTTACTTTTTGACACAAAAGGGTAAAATGTTTTGGTTTGTCTTTAAATTTTATATATTTCCTTTTTTTGGGTATTGAGATTTATTTTTATTTGGTGAGTATTATTAACGAGGATTTTGGCTGCCACATTCAATGTTTTTTATTATTGCTTTTTTTTTGAATTTATACATATTATGATATATTATTATAATAACTTTCTATATTTAGTACCAACATCTTTTGATAAAAAGTAATTATGTAGTCAGAAAAGTGGAACTATATTTTTTAAAATAAACTTTTACATTAAAAAATCATCTAGTCATCAAATCATCTGTCTGTATATTTTAAGAGTGTAAAAGACACAAGTTTTACCTATAAAAAAACACATTTTACATTACTGAATGTAATATTTATTAATTTATTTGCCTCATATCTAGTTATTGTGCATAATAGGAGAGATTAGATGAAAATTAACAAAAATCAATGCTTATACTAAAAACTAAAAATCTTATACAAAACACTACATTTTAAGTATAGTGGATCCTAAAACTATAGCGAGGATATTAAATACTTTTATAAATTTAACCACTCTTGAATCTGGCCCAAAGAGTTAATACAGTCTTCTTAACTCTGTTTTTTTGCCTTTGATCTTTAGCAGTTTCTTACATTAAGGAAGGAAACAGTTTCTCTATTGCCGCTATGGATTTCAACTTTATCTTCACACTGAAGCATATGGATACTAAAACTAAGACTAAGATTTAAAAAGTGTACACGAGTAGCAGAAATAATTTTGTAAATTTTAATAAATATATATTTTTTTACCTCAGATGTAAAATAGCCTTTTTTCTTCCCGTGAATTATAAAAGAAGTAGTCTTGCCTTTATGTGACAGGACAAGTGTGGCTAACTGTAAAAAAATAATTAAACTGGTTTTATAGTGTCTCTGTAAGACAAATCATTGACAAAAAACTATGAAAAACAAAATTTTAAACTTGTTTTCTTAATAAAAACAGTGTTTTTCTTACCATAGCAAAAAAGGGTTTTTTTCCTAGAGAATAGAGGAAAAAGCAATCTTTATTGTGTCACTGAAGGACAAACAGGGGCAGTAAGCTGTAAAAAACAAAATTTTAAACTTGTTTAATTAATAAAAATATAGTTTTCTTACTATGGCAAAAAAGGGACTTTTTCCCAAAAAATGTAAATCATATATCAATCATAAATGTATCATATCATGTTTCGGCTAAATAATATGTGAATCTTTCATCCCCCAAAGTTTTTTACTTTTCTCCAAATATTCTATACACGACCTGACAATACCATTACAGCAGCTCTTTTGTTAACCATCTTTAGCTTAAATTCAAGTTTTATCAGGTATCTCCGTAATGTTGAGACTTGGAAATGTTTGTCCCTTTCCGATAAGGTGTCCTTAACCATCTCTATGGTCAGAACCTTATTGTTTTTGTATTTAAAATACACACCTTCCCTTAGCAATTTGGCAATATATGTGTCAAGTCCCCTTGATTGTCCTGCATCTTTCCTTTTTTTCTGTCTTTAATCCTTTTTCTTACAAAATAGCATATTGTACTATAGGGAACCCCCGTTAAAAACGCTGTTTCTTGCAAAGCACTACAATCATTTGTGAACTGAGGATCATTTCTTAGATTGTTATAGACATTTAGATAAATTTGTTTGGCGTCTGTACTTATACGAGGGTGGTCCCAGAAGTACCCGACCCAAGAAATAAAACTCGAAAATTTTGAAAAAAATGTGTTTATTTTTCAACATAATCTCCTTTCAGCTCTATACACTTTTCCCAGCGATGTTTTATAAGTTCGATACCCTTTGTAAAGAAATGTTTTGCGCCTCGAAATAACCATTAACTGCAGATATCACTTCTTCATCGTTGGAAAATCTTTGACCACTGAGCCAGTTTTTTTCTGTTCAGCGAGATTATTTTCTGTTTCAAGTTTGGAAACAGAAAATAATCTGACGGGGCTAAATTTGGTGAATAGGGTGCATGAGGTAGCAATTCAAAATTTAATTCGTTAATTTTGGCCATTGCAATAACGGATTTGTGAGCTGGTGCATTGTCTTGATGAAACAACACTTTCTTCTTAACGAAATGCGGCCGTTTTTGCTTGATTTCTTCGCTCAAACATTGCAATAAGTTCGCATAATATTCGCCGTTGATAGTTTTGCCTTTTCCAAGGTAGTCAATGAAAATTATCCCTCGCGCATTCCAAAAAACCGACACCATGACCTTGCCTGCAGATGAAACGGTTTTCGCCTTCTTTGGAGCCGGTACTTGATTTGATTGTTCTTTTGTCTCAGGTGTGAAGTGATGGTTATGAAACGACGCAAAAATTCTGCTTTGTTGCTATTAAATTTCGCTAACCACTCAATTGAAATATCTTCACGACACTGTTTTTGCTCGAGTGTGAACAAACGCGGCACCCATCTTGCACACAGCTTTCTCATGTCAAAATTTTCAGTTAATATGCGATGTACCGCACTTTTTGAAATGCCTACTATGTCCGCTAGCTCGCGCACTTTCAGTCGACGATCATCCAGTACCACTTTGTGAATTTTCTTTAAAATTTCTGGAGTCGTCAGCTCATTTGGGCGACCACTGCGATGCTCGTCTTGGCAGCACATACGGCCTCGTTTAAACTCTGCTACCCAATATTTTACTATTGTTGACGAAGGAGCAGACTAACCCAGAGTAGAATCCAGTTCAGCTTTTATATTGGTTAGTCTGAGGCCTTTCAAATAAAAGTATTGTATCACATAACGATGACCAATTTTCTCCATTTTCACAAATTCACTGAAAACGTTCACTATTTATGGCTGCTAAACAAATACTAAACAACGTGGCGTCTTCAAACTTGAAACATATGCTTTATAGATTGTATACTTTCTAATAAACTGATATTTTTCAAACTACTACCGACATCTCTAGGTCAGGCCGGGTACTTCTGGGACCACCCTCGTACAATTAAGTTTTAATACTGCTTGATTTTCCCCTGTAGCTTCTATTTCCCATGCTTCTTTTTGCTTCCTCAACACTAGAAAATGAACTATCAGAACTATGTGAGTCTAAATCACTGTCCAGATCACTTTTATTATTTTCATCACAAGTGTTATTGTCTTTCTTGTGCACCCACGGCCTGCATAAGGCCGCACAAACACTCCTCTTCATTTGACAAATTTTCCTGCCTATTTTCGCAGGGTCGGAACATTTTAAGATCTTTAGGTATAATACCAAAACAAATCCACAAACACAAATAAAAAAACACACTTCCTCACAGTAAAAACTGCAAAAAATTTAGATGAATACAGGCCAAATTCTAAATTCTCCATTTTCATAAACGTGTAAAAAGCAAATAATAATAACTCACATGACGCGACTATTAAAGGTGATCGACCCATCCTTAAAGATCTCTTTAAAAATACGACGAAAGTAATACAAAAACAGCCCAAAAATTTATTTAGGTACCTCCCGTAATCCTCAAAATCAGTCGGATAGAGAGAGATACACAATCACTTGCAGAGCCTAAAGTAGGAATCGCCAGAACGCAGATGTTTTATCTTTGTTTAATAGACTGGCTACAAAGAGGTGAGAAGTTTGTGAGTGCTGGAAGTGTTTAAAATATTTTGTAAGATGCTTGGATTTTAGTCCGCCGTCAATTGTTTGGTATTATTTTATTGTGATATTATTTTCTTTCTAAAAATTGATATTTTCGAAAGAAAAATAAAAAATAGTGTTATACATGGGGTTTTACGTATATTTAAATGATTTCATAAATAAACTATATAAAATTTTGCCATTTAAACATGTATATCATGCGAAAATAAATACGACATAGGCGCACGGACTAGTTAGTGCGGCAACTGCGACCCATCAAAGATTCTAAAGCCGAGTTTACATTGGTATAGTAAACGGGTTAGTTACTTGTACCAGTAACTTGTAAGACAAAAACTAACCCAATGTCAACCTATCAGAAAGTACTTGTACAAGTACTTGTGCAAGTAGCCAGGACAGGCAAGTGAATAGCCAGCCCATCTATTTACTTGCTTACTAGCATCCCCTTCCACCACATTTTGCACTAGCCAGGCAAGTAGTTTAGTAAATAGTCGACTGTAGACTGTAGACTACTGTAGACGGGTCTGGACGCGCTTTGGCAAGTGAAAAAGTGAGATCAGTGCGGTAGGTAATTTTCTTAATTTTTATTTGGTATTAAAATGAAGTGGTCCGAGGGGGAAATCGTTAAATTTGTGGAACTTTATCGGGAATACGAGTGTCTCTGGAATGTTACTAAACTCAGTTACAGCAACAATCAAATGAGATCGGCAGCTTTGGACAAATTAGTGCGAGATATGGGTGTTGATGGATTCACCGTAGCCGATGGTAGGCAAAAAATAAAAAGTCTGAGAAATACTTCTATAAAAAATCTATTAAATCGGGAATGGGAGCTGATGATGTATACACCCCAACATTAAAATCGTTCCATATTATGCACGCATTTATGAAAGAGACAAAAGAAAAAAGACCAACTCAAAGCAACATGGTAAGTTTCCTTTCAAATTACAGATAAATTAATTACTAATAATATTAACATAACTGAATTTTTTTCGGACAAATCTTTCATAATATTATTTAGTAGGTAGAAATTCTGAGGTTAGATTTCGTGTTCTAATTTTCATTGTACCGCAGTGTAAGGGATGACCGATTTACCTTGGAGTATTAACTAATTTCATAAAAATGTAGCACTATTTTTTTAATGGGACATTCAGCCTATTAAATGTTTTGATTTTCTGACCAGTTCTACGTTTTTTTTTTAATTACGGTTTACTTTAGGATTTTCGGACTATTTTAAATTTCTATGCACAAAAAACTAAAAAAAGAAATGTATTCTAGCTCTTTTATTTGTTTATTTACATAATAGTGTTACCTAATGTAGCTATTAAAATATAAGCACTACAATTAGAAGTTATTTTGATTTCAACAAAATGCGTACTAAATAAGAATAATAATAATGTGAGCCATGGTACTGCTCCTTCGTTGTTAACGTATCTTTTAAGGTAATCCCGGAAATCTCTAGCAAGTCGAGATGATTTGTAACCAGATGTTGGCCTTGCAAGATTTCTCAAATTTGACACCTCAGCTCTCCATTTTCCTGGAATTATTTCTCCCGTGTCTATATTTTCTTCATCGAAACAGCCTGGTGTAAAATAAGTATTTGAATCTGTTTTACGTAGCTAATTATGTAAGGCACAACAAGCTTTTACTATTTTGTCAACAGTTGCTAATTTGGAGGCAATTTTTTTCTCAAATACTCGAAATCTGCTAACCAGAATACCAAATGCATTCTCAATGATACACCTTGCGCGACTCAGGCGATAATTGAAAATTTTTTCTTCTTTTGATAATGGCACAGAATTGAATGGTTTAGTTAAATACGTTTTTAGAGGGAAGGCATCGTCACCAACTAAACAAGTTCCTTCTGGAAGTATGCCTTTTTCTAAAGCTTCGTACATCGAGCAGTTTTGAAAAACCCCTACATCGGATACAATACCATTACATCCAACATCGATATAGGAAAAACAGTAATTGTGGTCTGCAATTGCCATGAGGACAATACTATTATATCCTTTATAGTTGAAAAACTCTAAAGAAAGACTGTTCCACAGTTTGGAGGAGCTTGAATTAATATGTGCTTACCGTCGGTAGCCCCGCAGCACCTGGGAAAATTCCATCTTTCTTGGAAACCCCTCTCTATCTGTTTCCAAGCTTCTAAAGTAGAAGGGACCTGAAAATAATGCAACAGAAGAACAATGTTTGATTATAATATTTTAATTTTCCCTTTTTTTTCTATTCAGATCTCGCAGCCAATTAGACAAAGTGAAGAAAATACGAAGAACGAACTGGAATCGGAACCTGGTACTTCTAAAGAAACATCAAATGCAACTTCTCAAACTACTACAACATCTGTAGTTTCTGAAGTTCGAAACCTTAAAACAGCTTCTCAGAAAGCAATAGCACGCAGTTCCCTAGCTGCATCAAAAAGGCGATACCAGGATTTATCAACCGCAGTTTCAGAGCTTCGTGACATTAATTGTTCCTTACTGCAATCTGGTAATGAAGAAGATGAATTTGAGGCTTTTGGAAGATATATGGCCATCGCTTTAAAGAAGCTTCCGTTACACTTGGCCCTACAATGTCAAAATGAGCTGCAGACTACACTGACCCGATATAGGTGCATGAGTCTTACTCCATCACCCTTTACGTCATTAAATCTACCAAGTCCTACTGGATCTTCCCATTCTTCTGGTAAAACCTATTGGGGTTCAAACTATTCAACCCAACCACCGTTGCAGTCGCCGCAATCTCCTGGATACCAACTACCGTCGACGCCAGCACCATCTTCTGAACAGCGTTCACCTCTGTCATCTCCTGTACAGCAACCACCTTTATTATCTCCAACAATTTACTATTTACCACCGGCACCTCTTGACCAACAACAGCAATCATTCTCGGCCCCTGGATACCAACTATTGCAATCAACTTCAGAACAGAATGTATCATTATCGTCTACCACATCAACAAATAATAATTTGGAATTTGAAAATGTAACCTTTGAAAATAATAATTATTCCGTCTCGAATATTTAAAAAAAAAAGGTTAAAACGAACTTTAAGTTGTACACTTTCGTTCTGTATTCTTGATTTCATTTTACTCACGTAATAATGTGTTCATTAATTTCATCTGTTTCTATGTTTAAATATATACATACATTTATAAGAAAAAAATTATGTTTAACTTCTGGTACAAACTTCGATATTGACGTCTTTGGAACTCGAAAAAAATGTTGAAGGGTTCTATAGCTATTTCCAGTTACCAAAAAATTAAGGGTAACTTCTAATTTAACATGTGCTGGTAAAGCGTCTCTTAAAAGTGTATCATTTCTTTGATTTCTAGGCAGAACCATATTCAGCAAGTCATTAAATTTACTCGGTGTCAACCGAAGGCATAATCTATATTCTTCATGCGGATGCACCTCTTGTACCTCTTCTATCTATCCACCTTCGAACCCATATCCTTTTCGGACGACATTCTTCTTCTTCAATCAAACTAATAGTTTCTTCAATTAAAATGCTCGATATTTTCAACATTATTCTTTTAACGCGATTTTTAATTATTAATTTTGAAATGCTCAAAGCATGAAGCCGGCAATGAAAAGGAGTCATCTCATCTACTGCACGTTGGAAACTGGCTAGTGAGTAATTACTTTTATGTCTAAACACCTAACTGTCCTGGATATACTTGTACAGGGTGGCCAAATAAGAATGCGAGGTACTGTATCTGGGAAACTATTCATCGTAGAAGCTTGCGATAAAAAAATTTATGACTAAAATGGCCAAGAGAATGACCTGGAAAATATTTTCAAGTTTCTAAAATGGCCGCTAGGGGCCGCAACTGCAATCTTGAATCTAGAAAACTGATGTTTCTGTAAATTTTGCTGAATTAACCTAACAAAAAAATAGCTGATTATTAAAGTAGAGACTAATCCGAACCCTTTTTATTTGAATAGTTTTGCTGTATCTCTAAAAATAAAGTAGTGGGGGGTGTTTAAAAGTTGGCTTAAAACACACCCTGTATACTAAAAACGCCTTAGCCGATTTTATCAAACTTGGGCTAGTTGAAAAGAGCTATTATTAAGCTACGAATATTATTATATTTCATGTTTTTTTAGTTTTACATCTCGCCGCTAGAGGGCTTTTTTCGGCTTTCTGACACAAATGACTAATTTTCTCAAAAAACTGAAATGCAATGGTATAAATTTTTTTATACAAAAAAATAGCTTAATGACGCCTAAATATGCTTGCGAAAACCGCATCTTAATATCTTCATCTTAACCTAAAATTTAGGCCAAAGAAAATTTTATATGGAAATCCCTTAATATTTATAAAAACTACAAATTAATTTATTTCGAATTTCTTTTATAATGTAAGTTGTGGCCCTATAAAGGACCAATTTTAAAAAGAAAGAGTTTTAATTCCCCGTAAATGCTCGAAATGCTGACCATCACGCTCCATGCATTGCTGAAGCCTCTCATGGGTATATAGAACTGCAGCTTCAATTTCGGCTCTCGGTATGGTATGTATTGCATTACGAATGCGGTTTTTCATATTTTCTCTAGTCGTAGACTGAGTCTGAAATACAATGTCCTTTAACCGCACCCATAAATAGAAATCAAGACAGGTTAAGTCTGGGGATCGCGGAGGCCATGGAAACAGGCTTCCTCTTCCAATCCACCGCTGTTGAAAAATGTTATTAATATGCTCTCGCACATTCCTAGCAAAATGTGCTGGACAAATATCCAACTGCAAAAACAAATTTTGCCGGACTTCCAGTGGCACATCTTCCAGCAACAACGGTAATTGATTTACCAAAAAGTCGAAAAAAACATTGCCATTTAGAGATTGCTCAAAAAAATATGATCCAAAAATGTTGCCTCCAAGTATACCACACCACACATTTAAACTCCAGCGCCCTTGGTGCTGAACTTCACGCAACCAATGCGGATTTTCTGCAGACCAATAATGCATGTTATGCAGGTTGACTCTACCGTCACTATTAAATGTGGCTTCATCGGTCCAAAGAATTTTAAATAAAAAATCTCTGTCCTCGCGTATCATGCCTAATATCCAATGGCAATAGTCCAACCTACGGTCAAAGTCTGCTTCTTCCAATTCCTGATGTAAATTAACATGATATGGGTGCATTCTATAAATATATTAAAAAAAAGCTGAACTTAAATAAATCCATATATGGTGATGGCTATTAGAATTCACCTATTGTCCTTCAAAATATTTTGAATCGTTGTTCTTGATATGCTTAATTCAAGGGATAATGCTCTTGTGCTAACATGAGGATTTCCTTCAATATATCCCAGTACGCTGTTAATATTGTCCACATTTCTTCTAATTCTTGGCCGTTGAAACCTAGGCCGAAAACTACCATTGGCTCGTAAGTTCGCCACTTATCGGAAAGAAAATGTAATATCGCAAGGACTTCGATTTGGATATCGAGCAGCATAAACTCTTTTTGCTACTGCAGCATTTTGAAGACATTCAAAATAAACCGCAAGCATATCAACAGCTTCATCGGTTGTAAAACGCATTTTGCAAAAACAAAAAATGCTCAAGTAACGTAAAACTTTTGACAACTTACTATTGACAATTTGAGGAATGTTTATAATTTGAGTAGACATTTGTTTTGTTGCATTCCATGGCCTGCTTTCTAATAATTATTTTTTTCGTATTATATCCATAGTGAATATATAACATAAAATAGGTCTGATTTTTGATATAAGCATTATTAATACTTACCTTTTAGTGATATTAGGTAATATTTTCAAAAATGGTAAATATTGTTTTCAAAAGTAGTGAATTTTAAAAAATTCCAAAATAATTAGTATAAAAAAATTAAAATTTAAGGGTATAAAATATTCTTTGGCCTATATTTTAGGTTAGGAACAAGATATTGAGTTGCGGTTTTCGCAAGATTATTTAGACATCATTTAGCTATTTTTCTATGAAAAAAAAAATATATCAACGTATTTAAGTTTTTTGAGAAAATTAGTCATTTGTGTCAGAAAGCCGAAAAAAAAACCCTAGCGGCGAGATGTAAAACTAAAAAAACATGAAATATAATAATATTCGTAGCTTAATAATAGCTCTTTTCAACTAGCCCAAGTTTGATAAAATCGGCTAAGGCGTTTTTAGTATACAGGGTGTGTTTTAAGCCAACTTTTGAACACCCCCCACCACTTTATTTTTAGAGATACAGCAAAACTATTTTAATACAAAAGGTTCGGATTAGTCTCTACTTTAATAATCAGCTATTTTTTTGTTAGGTTAATTCAGCAAAATTTACAGAAACATCAGTTTTCTAGATTCAAGATTGCAGTTGCGCCCCCTAGCGGCCATTTTAGAAACTTGAAAATATTTTCCAGATCATTCTCTTGGCCATTTTAGTAATAATTTTTTTTATCGCAAGCTTCTACGATGAATAGTTTCCCAGATACAGTACCTCGCATTCTTATTTGGCCACCCTGTACAAGTAACTGGTACAACTAACTATACCAATGTAAACTCGGCTTAATAGATCTCTGAACTGGACTTTACCAGTAAAGTAGCGCAACTGTCAGACCAACTGTCCAATTTCACACTTATATCCCGTACAGGGTAAACTTGGGTGTTTCCATTCCTTGATCTTTGTATCTTACAATGCTAAAATATATTTTATGCTTTATTCAATTATTTGATAACAAAGCTAAAATATCTGTTCCTAGGCTTAAACCTACCATTTTAAATAATAATTGGAGGTTATTTGATTTTTTAAATTAATAATAGTAAAATAATTTTAACCTACTGATCCGGATAGACATATAACAATATTGGATTTATCTATAAATTTCCCGTCCTAAAAATATTATTATGCCTTCAACATATTTTCTGGTTACGACATGAAAAATTCATCGCGAATATAAATTGTCCCGGGCGTTTCTCTCGTTTTATGCGCGACTACACGGATAATATATATTTTTCGATTTGTCCCCCTCAAACCTGCGACAACATGCGAAATCTGTCGTATTTGCGTAGATGTGAATAATATATTGCATGAAAATAACGCATGGTAACATAAATGGATTTTTTTGAATACGGGAGTAAATATCGATTAAAGGCGACGTGACTAGTAAGTAGAAGATTTTTTACATTGATGAGCCAGAAAAGCAGAAACGTTGTCAATTTTTTGTATGTATAAAATTTATATTAATTAAGTAGTCAAGAGTAAAATGAAATAGGTTTGGTAGCCACGTTTTAAGGAATCGGTATCATGTAAGTCCATTTTCTGACTATAAAAAAAAAATAAAATTTGGTTGACTTTAACCATAAATCAGCTTAAATCCAAATTTTTTAAAAATATTTTTTTTGTGGTTGTGTGTGGGAGGAACATTAGTTTGGTTTTTGAGGTGATAACTTTAAAGTTTAATATCTAAAATGCTATTAAGAATATGTTCACGAAATAAAAAATATAATATTCAGAAAAGTATGTTCTACACGAGTTGATTAAAGCTTAAACTCGTTTATATATATAATAGATACATTGATATATATATTTTTTTTATTTCAGGTTTTTTTGTGTATTAACTTATAAATTTCACATTTTAAGTGCGAGGTATGTTCATTAATGGCTTAATTTTCTAAATAAATTTTAAATGACCCCTATATTTAAAAATATATCTGAACATCAAAATGTTAGAACATGTTAGTGTACATAGTACCTACCTTTAGTAAATCGTTGAGTGTCTACTTACCTTAAATATACAGCGTGCAACAAAACTGACAATTCACTTTGAACAAACAAGTACATCACTTCACGTTTTTTAGTTAGAATTTTGCTAGTAATTGGGAATCACGTTTTTTTTTAAACAAAAGGAAAATATCTTTTGTGCTATTTTTATTTTCTTGATTATATAATATTTAAATCAGTAAATGTGTTTAATTTAAAGCACGGCAAATATCCATATTTATCAGGTTTTGGGCCCAGAATCGCGCAAGACGTGAGACTGAGTGTGAGACAGTTTAAGATTCACAGAGGATAGCAAATAAAAGTGAAAAAGTTGAAGTGATTCCAGGAATTTTAATTTGTGGTAAAATTAATTTAACAGTGATTTTTTCCCCAGCTAACAGCAGAAAATTTCAATAATTGGAAAATTTGAATCAGGGCTTTTCTTGAAGAAAAACAAGTAGCAGTACCTCTACAAAAAGAGATTAAGGACTTTACTGACGGAAAGACAAAGGCCGACTTTCAGGTAAAGGATGCCAAAGCCAAGTCTATATCTATAATAGTACA
Source organism: Anthonomus grandis grandis (assembly GCF_022605725.1). Classification (NCBI taxonomy): domain Eukaryota; kingdom Metazoa; phylum Arthropoda; class Insecta; order Coleoptera; family Curculionidae; genus Anthonomus; species Anthonomus grandis. The sequence continues at coordinate 31,323,858 of NC_065547.1, read as the reverse complement.
GTGTATATTTGACAAGCACCTGGATATAATCAAGGATTCAGAAACTGCAAAGTCAATAATGCGAGCCCTAGAAGATGTTTTTGAAAGAAAAAGTGCTTTTACTAAGCTTACTTCAAAAAAGAAGCTGTTAACCCTAAAGTGTACCACTGACAAACTGGAAGATCATTTTTAGAAGTTTGACAACTTGATAAGGAAATTGCAAAGTATTGGCAGCAATTACGAAGAATTAGACAAGGTATGCCATCTTCTTTTAAGCCTAAGTAAAGAATATGATCCAGTTATTACTGCCATAGAGACCCTTAATACTGACTTAACCATAGATTTTGTCAAGGCGAGATTACTCGATGAAGAGTTAAAGCTAAAATCAAAGTATGCTAGTAATGCTTATTCGAAAGGCTTTTTAGTAGCATTTAAGTCATAATGCTTGTTATAAATGTGGCAAACCAGTCTACAAAATTGCAGATTTCAGAGACAATAATATGAAAAGAGGTACTTTTCAAGGTAAAAGGGGTTTTCATGACAACAATGTAAGAGGAAAAGGCTCTTTTAGAGGGCAGCATCGGCAAGCAGCTAGTGAGCAGGGAGGAGATGAACATCCTGTTGCATTTATAGCTCTGAACTGTGCCAAGTTGGAGCAAAGAAAGGGGTGGCTTATTTTAGATTCGGGAGCAACTGAATATTTGATTATGAGTGAGCTCGAGAGGTGTATGGTCAACAAAGAAGTGTTAAAGGAGCCAGTTAAGATTGGGACTACTAGGACGGGATAAATTTTGGTAGCCAGGAAGAAGGGCTGTTTATATGGACAGTGTCAAGGTAAAGAGATTAGAATTGAAGTACTTATAGTTCAAGATATGTCTCATAATTTATTATTTGTATCAAAATTACTAAATAAGGGGTTTTTAAGTTTTTTATTTGAGAATAATAATAACATAAAGCATGCTAAAATAAGTTTTCAATAATCTGTGTTTAACTGTGAGTCATTTAGTAATTTATTTTTATTAAATTAAATTATAAAACACAAGAATATTGTAATAATGCTGTTAAGGTTAATAATAAGGTTAAAAATAAAGATATTTGGCTTAAGAGGTTAGGCCATTTAAATCAGTTGGGTTTAAAACTGCTTAATTTACCATATAATGATAACCCTTGTGCTAGTTGTATTGAAGGTAAAAGTGTCAGAAAACCTTTTAACCAGTGTATAAAGAAAACAAATAAAATGGGTGAACTTATTCACACGGATATTGCAGGTCAAGTAGTGACACCTACTGTAAAGGGTTATAGGTACTTTCAAGTAATAATAATTGATGATTATTCTCATTTCTTAATAGTAAAATTGCTAAAATCTAAAGACGAAGCTAGTAATAACATTATTGATTATTAAAATTAATCTTATATAGCCCACAACAGAATTAGTGGAAGCGGTACACATGAATAACTACAAAAAAACCGCAAATTGTGATACAAGCAAGGCGTTTGGTACACATGTACTATAGACTCAAATAATCATTTTTACCCGAAGTTCCTATAAATACATCCCTTAGGGGAGGAGTGGAAGCACCATTCTGACCTCCCTCAAAATTCAGATGTATTTATTCACCAAATGTCAGTAAACCAGCTTCCATTTTGTTTCAAAACATTGTGAATTACGATCAGGTGTTAAAAAAAGGAAATAGTAATCTTTAAAAGCAGTCAAAACAATTAATAACCCCTAAAAGGGGGTGGCTACCCCCTGATTTTTTGAAACTTTAGCGCAAAAGATAAATGTTTAAGTTAGTACATTTTCATAAAATAAATTTGATGCAAATTAAAAAACTAGAAATTTTGGAAGCGTTTGGGGGGGTGGGGGAGGGGGAGAGGCACCAAATCCACAAATGTCTCCGAATACTGTTCTAAACAGTTAGTTCCTGCTCTAATAAAAATTGCTAACAGCTCTTAGAATAGATGTGGCCTGGGATCTTTACTGCAATATGAGTCTTAAAGCGACCACTCGTGATCGAAGAGGTGTTGGAGTTCGCCAGATAGATATTCCCGAAAGAGGTAAGAAAATTTGACACAAATAACTTTTTACCAATAGTATTTACCATTATTTTTTATTTGTTATAGATATTCTTCCAAAAAACTGGAACGACTATTTAAAAAACTCAAAAAACAAACAGGAACTGTTCCGTTTTCTCGCTAGAAATCTTATAACTTTACTAAAACAATCACAAATGTTGATAATAAAATTGTAACGTCACCTGGATCTACTTCTGAGTTACAAGGATTGGATATTTCCCAAATGGAGGAAGCTGACGGAAGAATACTTCTTCATGTAAAAGATATGGTTGCCAACGGAGTCAGTTCTGATCCGCTGTTCCGACACAGACGTAGTTGTTGTGGGAGTATCTCATTTCCACGAGCTTCAAGATCACGGTTTAAAAAAGTTAAGAGTTAATTAAGTTGTGGATTTTGTTTGGCAACGCATTAAAAAAAAGATACATTCCCGTCCACGAAATCGCAAATAAACTTGGTAAAGAAAAAGCAGTTGCGCTGCGTGGATTTCATGGTTTTACAGGGCGTGATTTAACTTCCTTTTTTACATCAAAGGGTGCGTACTCTTATCATTGTAAGAGAAATTGTTTTGATATAATGTGTTTTAGGTAAGAGAAGTGCCTGGTCTACTTGGAAAGACCCAGACATTACTTCAGCTTTTAAGTGTTTGTCCTACCCCTCCAGCATCGATCAGCTGACTGATGCACACATAAAAGCTCTAGAAAAATTTACGATTGATATGTACGATTCACGCAGCAAAATAACCGATATCACCGAAGCCCGTCGTTACTTATTTTGTCACTGGAGAGAAGTCCATCTCAGGGATACCTCCTACCGCTGGTGCCCTTTTAGAGCATATAAAACGCGTTCAGTACCAAGCTGGAGAGATATGGGGACGTGCACTGGAAGGCTCTATATCTAGCCGACCACCCCCAGAATAATGGGGGTGGAAGAGACGGGAAGATGGTTCCCTTGAGCCAGTTGGGTCGCAGCTAGACTGGATATGTTGTCGGTCTGGCTGTGACACAAATAGATGCTGCTGTAAAAAATATGCAATCCCGTGCACACCCGCCTGCAAAGTTTGCCACGGAGACTGCATTAGTAAAACGTGTGTTTGTCAATTATTTTATCCTAATTATTGTATTCTAATACTCCTTTTTTATTTTTATAGAGGGAAGCAATGAAGATGAAAATCTCTGAATAGAAAATAAATAGAAAATCAATTAAATTAGTTGAGGAGGCAAGAAGAGGTGCATTTTAGGGGTGCCTGTCTGCCTTCGTAGCACCCTCTAAGACCATATTTTATTTTAGTTGTGCCATAACTGGGATAAAATACCTATAACTGTTTATAACTAATACGTTTGTCTCTAAAAAAAAATTAGTTGGTAAACTTCCCTTTTAGGGGTTAAAACTTATTTTTTACTTCCTTTAGGACTACTAAAACTACTGTCATTGTCTATTTACCAACCACAAGACTTTCTAACAGGATAAATGCACGCTTACCTACGATTTGTAAAGAAATCTATTTAAATTTTCAGTAAGGGGTAGTTATTCTTCCCATTCCTCCCCTAAGGGAAATTTTCGTAAGAAGGAACTTCGGGCCAGAATGATTATTTGGGTCTATACATGTACATATAATATACATGTACCAAACGTCTTGCTTGTATCACAATTTGCGGTTTTTTTCTAGCTTCCACTAAATGGGAAATCCGAACGTATGAAAAGAACTTTAATGGATAAAGTTAGGACAAAATTCTCGAATACCAACCTACCAAAAGAGTTATGGGGAGGAACCATTTTATGTTCAGCATATGCGTTAAATAGATCTCCAACAATGGCAAATAATGGTAAAACGCCTTCAGAATGATGGTAAATATGGTAAGACTGATTCATCTAAGTTAAGAGTGTTTGGAAGCCGTGCATGGTCAGTTACTTTACCAAGAAAGAATAAACTTAAAAAGAGGGCTGAATTAAACATTAAAGTAGGATATAATGAAATGGGGTATCGTTTATGGGATATAGAAAATAAAAGAGTAATATTTTCTAGAGATGTAGTGTTTGACGAAAACCAGATAGATTTTAATTTACTTAAAAGCAACTATAATGAGACAAGTTTAGGAAAAACTCATATTTCTATAGAATAATATCCAGAAAATGAGGAAAATACTCAAGAAGACAAATATGACAGTGAAGAGAATGCCAAACTAGAGGGGAGAAAGAGTGAAGGAATACCAAGAAAATTTAGAGAGTGATGAAGAAAAGATACAGACACCTACAACATCAAGTAAAGAAAGAAAGATAAATCCACCTGAATTTTTAAATGAATATGAACTTTATTCAGTATATTGTTTATTCACAGGTTAAAATGATCCAGAAACTTACGACGAAGCTATAAAAAGTGATTTATGCAAAGAAGCTATAAAAAAGAGTTAAAAGCCCATAAGAAACTAGAGACATGGTTAGAAGCAGATTTATCTTGTGGAAAGAAAGCCATACAAACCAGATGGGTATTCTGCACTAAGGATGACGACACACAGAAGGCTAGAATAGTAGCTAAAGGGTTTCAGGTTCAGGAGGAGAATTCACCTGTGGCAAGATTACCCACTGTAAGATTAATGCTTTCTATGGCTTTGCAATTTGATTGGACTATAAGACAGTTAGACATCCCGACCGCTTTTTTGAATGGAAAATTAGAACATTATATTTATATTTATCCACCAGAAGGTTTAAAAGCTAATCTGCTATACTCAAATTAAATCGGGCTTTATACGGTCTAAAGGAGTCGCCAAAAGTGTGGAATGAAACTTTTAAATATTTAAGATCTAAACATGACTGTTGTTTGTATTGTGGTAAAAATATCTTTATGATAACATACGTGGATGGCATATTATTAATTGGAGGCCACAAAGAAGCTAAAGAACTTATTTTATTATTGAGGGATGAATTTTCAGCAAAAGATATTGGAGAAATAAGTAAATTTTTAGGTATGCAAGTTACAAGAGAAGAAGATATGCTGATAATGAATCAGGGAAGATTTATTGACACCATTTTAAGGAATTTCAGTATGGAACAATCAAACCCAAAGGCAACGCCAATGGAAAAGGGTTTTTAGTACGTCAAATAGCTAGTGATATAATTGAAGTTCCCTATAGACAGCTGATAGGAGGATTAATGTGTTTGTCTACAACAACGAGACCAGATATATCATTTCCTGTTTCCTATCTTAGTGGATTTTTACACAAACCAACAACTGAAACTTGGAATGCAGGAAAACGAGTACTTTGTTATTTACAGGGCACAAAAGGTTTAGAACTTACCTATACAAAATTTCAGAATCAAGAATAGGCTTCGGATAAATTGGAAGAAAAAGAGTGTAAGTGGTTGTGTTATTTTACATGGCGTTAATCCTATAGCATATTTCTCTAAAAAGCAAGCATGTGTTGCTCTTTTAACTGCGGAGGCAGAATACGTTGCTGCAAGTTTATGTGCTCAAGATTTAATCAACCTAAAGGGAATTACGAGGGACTTACAATTAAATGTTATTACTAAACTTTTTTCCGATAATAAGAGTTCAATTCTAATGTCAGAAAGTCATCAAAATTCAAAACGGGCTGAACATATAGATATAAAAGCACATTATTTGAAAGACTTTGTAAGTCATAGATATCCATTGAAAATGTTTCAACTATTGAAAACCTAGCTGACATTTTGACCAAACCTCTAGGAAAAGAAGTATTTTCTAAACACAGGGAAAAGATGCAAATTTTCTAGTATTTTGAGATTTAGTTAAAGAATTATTATAGTTTTATTTTAATTTAGGAAAAGAAGTAAACTAAAGTGTTAGTATGTTACTTATATAAGTGGGTGAATACTTTGATTTTTTTTGAAAGTTATAAAACTATTTTGTTTATGCGATTTTCATGTAACATTTTAAATCGAGGAGGAGTGTTAGAATAAGTTAATATATACTTACCTAGTTAGTAAATCATTGAGTGTGTACTTACCTTAAATATACAGCGTGCAACCAATGTAGCATAGCCCAAAAAGTGACAATTGACTTTGGAAAAACAAGAACATCACGTTTTTTGGTTAGAACTTTCCTAGTAATTAGGAATCACGTTTTTGTAAAAAAAGGAAAATCTCTTTTGTGCTATTTTTATTTTCTTAATTATATAATAATTAATCCAGCAAATGTGTTTAATTTAAAGCTCGGTAAATATCCATATTAATCACAAAATTCTTCATTCCCCTCCAAATATGAACGAGGAACAAAAAGTGGGAGTATGGATAAGTACTACAAAAAGGAACGATTTCGTGTATGATCAGAGCATTTGCGTATTTTGGTACATAATTCTCACAACTTAATCTCAATAATCAATCCCGTAAAACTTGACCAAAAGTATCGCGAGAATGTCGGCGGGTAACGGGAGTTACGAGCAGCAGAAGTGCATATAGTAGAAAGGAATCAGCAATATATCGTACGTTCATTTTTACGTTTTTCCTCTCATTTTATACCTCAGAAAAAATAATTATTAATTCTCCATAATTATTGTTCTTAAGAAGGGTATTTCTTACAAATATTTTGAGCCACTTTAAGCCTGTTTAAGCTAAAATTTCAAAAACATGAATCTTATATGCTTCAAATATCAAAATCTAAAAAATTACTGGAACTATCAACTACTGCAGTGCTTCTCCATGTTAAGAGATTGTTAAAACCTAAATAAAAAAAAATCCTATTTGCGAAAAATAGTCGTTGCGTTCCTAAAACATTTAGAAAAAAAAAGGATTTCTCCTCACTTATAAAAAAAGCAAGAAAATTCATAAGATTTAATCATTAAAAAAAAATCTAAACCGAGAGAAAAGTCCATAAAATATTTCGAACGTAATCGATACCACAACCCCTTTATATCTATCGGTTCCAATTTATTTCCAAGTGGATATCTCTTTAGCCCTGTGTTTGATCTACGACGTCTGGTTTTAACGATTTAACCAAAAAGATTCATTTAATCCTTTTTGAAGGAGCGAGAGGAATTTTTATAATTTCTAATTCCCACGTGATCTCTTATTGTCAGATAATATGCGACCTGACCAGAAATACTCTAAAAATTGTAATTGTTAGCTTAAATTAAGCTAATTTAAATTTAATCATTTATAAACCATCCAAGATCCACAACGTCAGTCCTGCCGGACCCATTAAGCTCAAAGGGACAAATTAATTTGATATAAGGGAGAGGTGTCCCTTTAGGGCCCTTTCGACCCGATGCCAAACTCGTTATTCCGAATTACCGCCACTGTATATTTGCCAAATATTAATTTTGGTCACTGGATCTTGGGTCCGGTCATTTAGGCCTCAAAGAATATCGACTGTTAAAATTGATCACTTGAGTTTTGTTGGGTTTAATACCCAATAAAATTGCGTTTTACTTCATTTTGTTTTATTTAATAATTTCGCGTTGACTGGTTCTTTTGGCGAGGTTAGAGTTAAGCTAACCATGAAAATATTATTTCTTAGGAGTTGGGGTAGTAGAAATTACATATATATCGGACAGTTTTGTATAAAAATGCAGATAGTTCTAAAATTTTTGCTTATACTCATTTAAACGCTAAATAGCGTTTGTGGGAAATATTCGTATGAAAGTTATGTTTTTCGTTCCACCAAAATTTCCCGATGAGTTTCTGAGTTTTTAAACTTTAAAGGCCAGGGTTATTCTTCAAACACCACTGCAAAAAAATACGATTATCCTAATATTCTTACTTGACCTGTTCTAAATTTTAAATAATATTTATATAGAATATTTTCTTAAAAGTCTTCACTTTCAAAACTAGATAGGTAGATTTCTCAGGGCATCACTACATAAAATGACCGGTATTTATAAATTTTTTAATTGTACTAACTTAAACTATAAATATCATTTGCAGATGATTCTTCTAAGTATCATATTCTTTGTTTCATAAAAATGTTTCAAAGATTTTAGACTTTTAAGTAAGTGATCATTCTGAAGACCAACGGAGCTTCTTAGAACCCAACTACGTAAAGTGACTGATCTTTCTAAAATTTGTTGGTCGGAGTGATTTAGTTTAATGAGAAGTGAAATATTCTTCAGAGTATCATGTTTTTTATTTTATGCAAAGATTCCAATGAGTTTTTCAAATTTTTATCTGTAAAATAAACGATACACTGATATTGATATTTATATTTTTCCTAATGTCTTATTCTTCTCCCTAAATTCTCTATCTTTTATAATCGGTCTCCCTCAAAAACAATTTTTAAAGTTTTGGGCGAGCACTCTATTTGAGGAGAGAAGCGACGATAAAGAGTTATTTGAGCAATCCAGGTAGTGCGAGTAAGTGGCACTTAGCATAAGAGACAATATCAAGTTTTATTGAGTATAAAAAAGTTAGATCTTAAAGAAACATCAGATAATTCATGTGAAATAGCGAGGACAATAAACTGAGGATTTTGTAAAATGAATATAAATAGAACTGTTCTTGAAAGATTTAATAATAATTTCATTGAGATATTATATAAGTCAAAGAAACCTTACCGTCAAAAAGTTCGATTGTAATTAAATGGAGCCATCGGTTCATAAATAAAAATATACGAAGCCTCTTTAGTCACACCGTACATTACAAATTTTAAAGGAAACAATCCATCCGCGCCCTTAGTCCATGGGATTTCACCTCATTATTTAAAGACTGTAGTTTAAGCAATTAACCAAAGGAGATGTAAGACAGGGCAGAGGCTTATTTCAAGGACTTTTTATAATTATAATCGAACTTCATTACAGGTAAATTTGTTTAGTAATTATATTGTGGTGTTTCTCCCGTTCGTTAAGTGTGAATTAAAACAAACGAAAATAATTAACTATTTATTTATACACTCCACTACGAAAACATGATCACTCACAACTATTGGAGATATTTATTTTTACTATATTTGTTTACAATTATTAAAATTCGCTTCAATATTTCCAACTTTACTTCACTAAATCGACTACTATCGGCGATACGGCTTCTTATATATACTTCTTATATGCCTCCTCTCTAAGCTCATTTCGCCCCGAAATGAATTCAAAGGTAATGGATGTCGATATCGACATCAGGATTCCTTTTGACAATTGGACCTCTTGTTGAAATAACAATCATGGTTCTCAAGAACAATGGTTTTCTTCTGAGAAGAGAGTTTAGACGAATAGCAGCACAGGAGAACTTGCACGGCCGTAGACTTAAAGACCCTAGACTCCTGTCTAGGTTCTCGAATCCGCATGCCAGTTTGCGAATTGCTAGGCTTCTCTGATCCTCGGCATGCAACTTCTCCTTTACAGGACACAAAACGTCCCAACTGCCGTTGTAGCATGACTTCTGGTATGACGCTTTGATAACCAGGTAGAAGATCTTTCTACCTGGTAGAGACCACTCTCTTCATCGGTTTTCTTGAGTGCTTGCGCGAGTCTGAGGCAGCTTTTAAATTTTGCCGAACTCTCTACAGAAATCTTTGGCTATTCCTGCATACATTTGTATAGCCTTAGCTTCACAATGTGCCAGAGCGTACTCAGCCGGAGTAGTAAACAGTTCTCGCTACACTTCGTAGGTTGCCGTGCCGACTGTTTCGGCATCATTTCATTTGATGGCTTATCTTCGTGGCTTGCATAATAAGAAGCCAGTTGGTTAAAAACAAGCTGTAACTCGAGCTGTACATCTCGGCGGCTTTGGTATTTGTAAAGAACATCGTTGATGGCTTCCAGCACTTTGTAGGGTTAATTCCTGGGTGTTTGATATTTCGGTGACAGACCCTTCCATCTCTTAGAGTCACCGAGCCAAACCAAGTGACCGTTATTGTACCTCTGGTCTTTGGCATTGATATTATATGCGTCCTTATGAAATACACACTTGATTATGAATGAGATCTATTCTCTTATGCAGCTCATTGATATAGACCTCCGCAGCAACATGGATGCAGCTGGCGGGCTACCAAAATTCGGATGCACTATCTCTTTCCATCACTATTCGACCGGAGATTCCCCTGTTCTTTCATGGATGGCCTATCGATAGGCCAGTAAAAGAAACACATGAAGAAACTTATCCACCAAAGAGACTGTTTGGTGGCTAGAGACTACTTTGGCCAAGTACCGATTAATGGCCAAATTCATTTATTCCACCATGCCATCTGACAGCAGGTGTAATGCGATAATCTCGTTTTTTTTATTTCAAGCATCTTACAGATGTTCTGGAACAAGTTGGATTCAAAATGTTGTTCTTGGTCTGAATGTAAGTCCAAAGGTACACCAAATGAGCAGATTCATTCTTTTAATAAAAGGTAGGGGTTAGTAGAGGGTGCCTGGTTTGATGCGAGGTATACCCCAACTCATTTGCTGGAATATTTCATCACTACCACGATGTACTTATTCCCTGCCTCTGATTTCGGAAACGGACCAGCAACGTCAATAGCAATTCTTTCAAAGGGACTTCCCAAGTTGTACTAATGTATCAAAGCCTTTTTGTTTATCTGCAGCTCATTACTTGCCGCATAAATAACGCATTTCCTACACCAGATGTTGGTTTTCTATTGACTCAGCAAAAGCTTTCCCTCTTTTCCCCCCAGAAGCTTTTCGCATCGTTTTTGTTACCCCAAGGTGTCATCCTGACACACCGGCATATATTCCTCTCGCAACTATGAAATCCAACATTCAGGCATAACGATTTGCCTCGTGGCCTCGTTGCCATCGTGCTCAACTATTTTCCACCGCAAAAGTCCATCTTCTAATAACTGCCTAATATCACTTGACACTGAGAAAATGCTTGGCAACTTCTTCCCAAGTTGGCTTCTTTTCCTCCTTTATTTAGGTTAGGAGTTTTGGGATCCTCCTCTTGGTCTTTTATAAGATCCCTATTTCGCCAAGTATCATTAATGGTGGTGGTCGACGGTCACTCGGTCGCTTCTTCGCATCACCTGTCCTTACAGCTCGTTCATAGAACACCGATTCAGCTAATCTACCAAATCGTTTTTTTTTTACCGTATACTGCAGTGGCGCATTAATGTAGGCGGGCATGTTCACACGGTACACCCACGAGTCGCATAGGGCAATGGCCGCTTTTTTCAATTCAGCAGAATTTTTTGATGGATTCCATCAAATGGTTGACAGATTGACAGCTGCTTGACTGATGACGTAAAACAGCTGATGTGTAATGAAAGATCAACCGATGAAAAAAAAACGCTTTTTTGTATTGTTGTGTGTTTTGCTTTCCTGTTTTTATTTGACTCTTCAGATGATTTCAAAATTTATTTTTCCTCCTTAGATTTCCTCTTTGTTGTTATGTTTTAATAGTACTTCACGTAACGTGCCAGGGTGCGAAAAAATATTACCCCTATTCCCTTGCATCTTGCACTTGGTTAAAAAAATTCTTAAATTGAATGAATGCAGTTAAAAGTAAATTATCTTGTTTGTTTTGGTCAATCAAAAATTATTAAAAAAAATTATAAAATGTCAAAGTCAACGTCAACATTTCCATCACACCATTCCACCAAAACGAAAATACGATGGACCAGTGATTGCCATCAGCTAATCATTGATGGGCCCATCATATAATAAAGTAACGTGATGTGATGGAAAGCAAATAATTTAGAAACGCAAATAGCAAATTTTGCTTAAGCAATTGTTATTTGCGTTTTGCGAAAAAAAAAGTGGATTGACTGCTGAATTTAAAAACGCGACCTATTTCACCGCTTCGGTCGCAATTGACATTTGGTGTTGTCACCAAATACCCGATTCTAGACAGTACAGTTTTCGTACCGATAGTGGTGATCTATTTAAAACTGTGTTTTTTATTTTATTTATTCGATGGTTGGTTTTTATTACAAAAAAGTGCGTGCAATTGAGATGATCAACACAGAACTGCTAATAAGTTTGGTTGAAAAAATACCGGCATTGTAGCATGAAACATTGGAGTCGGCATGAAGGGAAATATGCGTTATATTAAAAGAAGGATCCGAGAAAATAGAACAAAGGCAAAGACAAGAGTTTGGTAAGTTTAATCCATTTTATTTGATTTAAAGTTATTGTGTGGTAATGGCTTCATGTTGCCAGGAAACTGACCCGGCTTCGAATATAAAATAGTTGAAAAATATGGTTCTTATTGAATTGGCAGAAAGACTAGCTCGCTTTGTTTGTGTATTTCCTATGTTATTTAAAGCGCTAATATTTGCCAAATTATTATCTTCATAATTTAAACCATCTCTCTCTCTCACAAAATTATGTAGTACGGTGCAAGCTTTGATAATCCGAATCGCAGTAACTTCGTGGTCATCCAAAGGTCGGTGAAAAATCCTCCATCTATTTGCTACTATACCGAAAGTACATTCGACATATCTTCGTGCTCTCGTCAAGCGGTAATTAAATATTTCTTTTTGTGTATCTAAATGAGTTTCACCAAAGGGCCTTAATAAATGTTCGTGTAATCCAAAGCCTTCATCGCCGATTAGCATAAATAGAACTTCTATTTCTGATCCTTTATGTAAAGGGCATGGTTTTGGAATTTTCAGAGAGTTTTGAGAGTTGAGAGTTTTAAAAATTGACGAGTCACAGCCTTTACCGTAGGACCCGATACTGACATAAATGAAGCGATATTCCGAATCTAAGACTGCTAACAATACAACTGAAAAATAGTCTTTATAATTAAAGAACATTCGGCCACTATTTGCCGATTTCTTCATAAGTTTATAATTTTTCTTATGTGTTTACCATCCACTTTTCGAACGCTTCAGTTGTATTTGGTAAGTCATAAATTCACTCCTTGTGTTGTTCTATATACTTTCTGTAACTTCTGCCACAATATTATTAATTGTCGATATACCCACTCTGTATGAGTAATGAATATCTTTAAAGAAACATCCAGAATCCAAGTATCTGAAAAAAAGATAATTTAATTAATATTTTGTTTCAGGTAAACTTGTACTAAAGAAATGGACGAAACCAGAGATTCTTGGATGAAAGCAATCAAAAAACAAAAAGAGCAAAAAGCATCTGGTTCCTCTGCCAAATCTTCAAGGTTATATATATATATATATATCATGAGCAAATGTCATTCTGAAAAAATGTTACAAATTTATCGGTTGTCCATGAAAATACTGATAATGCAAATGTAAGAGACGCATCCACAAATTTTACTTCTGAAGAAGGTACAGCTATTGATCAGAAGCGTAGAGCTGAGGATAATGCAGCAGATCGTGAATCATCTTCTCAGCCTGTAAGCCAGCCAAGCTTGTTACAACAACGAAAACGAAAGTTTCCAATAAGAAATGAAGTGGATATCAAAATAGTACAATTCATAGACCTTCAAACGAATGTACCTAAAGAGCAGGAGAATCGCCATACTGCATTTTTCAACGGTATTTTGCCTACTCTTTCGTTGCTTAATGACGATCAAACGCTGTAGTTTTTAAGCAGGCGTTATAAAGTTGCTACAAGATATTAAGGGTAAAGCATTTTCTCCTGTCAACCCTGCGCCGACCCAAGGCTAGAAAGGCAACTGGAACGATCAGGAATAGCGTAAAAGAACATCTGCTCGTCCTGTTAACCCTCCTCCATCTCAACAATGTCAGCAAGACATCTGGAACGATCAAGAATGGCGAAAACTTATTTCTATTAACAAATAATAAATTCAGCTGATGCATCACCATCCAACACTTTATTACTAACATTGATGAACACAACAGTTACGCC